>NW_006770847.1:0-1150 GCF_000442215.2 Lipotes vexillifer
ATGCGCGTCCAGAGCCTGTGCTCTGCAACGGGAGAGGCCACAGCAGTGAGAGGCCCGCGTACCTCCAAAAAAACAAATAAAAAATTACAGTAATGGATCTGGCCCTTTAACCTTACAGGATTTCAGTAAGAATCAAATGAGATATACAATATTACAGTTAATAACACCTATGTGGGCATTCTCATGAAATATCGTCTTCTCAAGGAGACCATTCCTAATTGAACTGCTCAACATAGATCTCCCCATATTGGTGAGACCCACTAGCTCACACTTTTTATATGTCTTCATACCATCTGTCACCCCCTGGAATTATTTATTTCCTTTGTTTATTGTTTGGTTACTCTTACAAGAATATAAAAGCTAGGAGGGCATCTGCAGGGTCTTCATTCATCTCTGAATTAGCAGCAACTTGAATAGCACCTGGCACATATAGATGCCTAAAAATATTTGTATTCAAAATATTTAAAAACAATGAATAAATGGAAAATTAGATGAAAGTGTCTTTGAGAGAAAAATTGAGACAAGATAGATAGCTTCTAGTACCTTCATTAAAAACTCATTCATAGCCATTTAAATAGGAATCCAAGATAGTTCTTCTCTTAACAGTGGGGTTTGTACAAATCAACATGCTACTGCTTAAATCTTGTAAATCCCCTTTCACAAAAATAACTTTAAGAATGTTGGTGAATGCGTTAGCACTTCCACCTGACCAGCGTCGCTTTTAAAAGGTTTAATAGCATCGTTTTGAAATCTTATGCTTTAAACTCTGTTTCTCCTTAGAAATGTATATTTTTACAAACATACAGAGCAATGTGCATCATTGGGTACTTTGGCCTCTTTATTTTTCTAAGTGCATATTTAAAATAATTTAGGAAAGTATAAGAATTTAGCACTGTTTGAGTCTTAGTTCTCCTGATCCCAAAAGAACACCCAGATCAACTGGATGAGATGTATTATAGGTTATTCTATAAAAGACATTCATATGCAAACACATACATACTTAATGACATGTATACAAATTAATCAGAAATAAAAAGGTAAAATTACTCAGTACTTATATTCTTAATTTAAATATTATTATTATTATATATATATTTTTTACGCAGGCCTCTCACTGTTGTGGCCTCTCCCATTGCAGAGCACAGGCTCC
>NW_006770848.1:0-567 GCF_000442215.2 Lipotes vexillifer
GTCCACCGTGTGATCGGGCAACGTTCCTAAAATGCATCTCAGTTTGCGTGCCCTGGAACACGTTCTGGCCGTTCAAGACCCTTTCCTGACACTCCTCACACTGGTAGAGTCAGTGCCTTCAACGCCGTGTTTGGCACACTTTGCGATTTCTGCGTAAGATGGACAGGAATGGGGAGAACCAACGAGAGACTAGCTGTAGATGTTTGGACGAGCACATTGAACTCTAATTTCCCACCAAAAAGAAGAAGGAACCAAAGCCTCAGCATGCCGTGCCCGAACCAGACTAGGCTCTGAAGCAATCCTGCGGGACGGCGGCCAGCTCACAAGAAAGCGAGGGGAGGAAAGGAGCTCAGGGCCAATGTATTTCATAAACCTGCAGAGTTATAGATGACAGCTTTCGTCCAAAAATATACTGAAGTTGGGCTGCGAAGAGAACTTGAAAGTGAGGCAGAATTGCAGCAATCCGATTTCAGGAGGTGGTTTTGAATTGCATCTAAATCCTAGGAAAATAGGCAGAAGTCCGACCAGGATGCCCTTGGCCAAAAAGGGCGTATGCGTTTTTTCCTG
>NW_006770849.1:0-268 GCF_000442215.2 Lipotes vexillifer
GGCTCTGTGGGTGGCCCGGTGTGAGTGGGGCTCTGCTGGACTTTCTGCAGGAGTTGCCGGGCTACCACCTGCTAAAGAAGAGGATTTGTCACCCATACCTTCTGCTGGAATTTCTCCCCGGGCAGAGGTGAGGAGGAAATATGCAGTGGGGACCGGGACAGGAGGGGTACCACAGGCAGGGAAATGGAAATCTTCCAGAAGAGGGCCTGGGGCCAGGACTATCCTGGCTGGCCTGCAGGCACCAACTCGGCCTGTGTGCTGTGGCTGG
>NW_006770852.1:0-208 GCF_000442215.2 Lipotes vexillifer
TTTTAGATTCCACAGGTACGTGATATCTTATGATATTTGTCTTTCTCTGTCTTCACTCAGTATAATTTCTAGGCCCATTTATGCCACTGCAAATGATATTATTTCATACTACTTTTATGGCTGCAATGAACATTGGGGTGCAACCTATCTTTTCGAATTATGGTTTTCTCTGGATATATGCCCAGGAGTGGGATTGCTGGATCATATG
>NW_006770853.1:0-37139 GCF_000442215.2 Lipotes vexillifer
TGAAGGTTGTAAAGCAAATTTTGACTGTGTGTGTGTGTGTGTGTGTGTGTGTGTGTGTGTGTGTGTGTGTGTGTGTAACTCAGAATGAATTATATATATACATTATTTTAAATGAAATATATTATTCATAGAAGCCATGATCAGCTACAGAGAAAATTTGACAGAATCTATAGATATACCATTAGAAATAATAAGCTAATCTAGCAATGTGTCTGGACACAAAGCAATATAAAAACATCAATTTCTGTAAACCAAATTTAATGATGAAACAATTTGTCAAAACATCAAAATAGGAAATATTTGAAAATAAATCTGATATATACTAGCCATTTACATTCTAAACTGCAAAACACCACTGTGAGAAAAGAATCTAAATTAATGGAGAAATTTATCCTGTTCATGAATTGGGATATTTCTCCCCAAATTTATAAATGAGCTAGCCTAAACTTACTAAAAAAAAAATCCCAAGTTTATTAAAGACATACTGGTAAACTGATTGCAAAACTCATATGGAAATATAAAGGAAGACGCATACCTAAGATATCTTGAAAATTCAGCACAGTACTAAAAGATATACACTGCCAGCTATCTCTAAGTTACTACAATTAAATGGTGTTTTATTTGCCACAAATATAAACTAATTGATGAAAGAGAATAGATCCAATCTATGACACCAGATCTATGACGACTTTCACAGCAAACTGCAAAAAGGAATATGGTCTTTAAAATAAACGGGCTAGTTCAGGGGGATACCCTGTGGGGGGAATATGCACCTTTACTACTATTTAACAGATTTTATATAAATTCATTCTAGTTGTACTGTATATCCAAATGCACAATATAAAATAATGATGGTTTTAGGAGAAAACAGGAAATATCTTCATGACACTGGACAAAATTCCTTAAATAGGGCCTAATAATGATAACCATGGTGGGAAGCTCTGATAAATTGCACTAAAATAAAATTAAGCTCTTCCATTTATCAAAGACACCAATACAAGAGTGAAAGTGCAACCCACTAAGTGGGAAAATATGTTTAACAGATAATGTCCAACAAAGGATTTTTCTTTCTTTCTTTCTTTCTTTCTTTCTATCTATCTATGTATCTACCTATCTATGTATCTACCTATCTATGTATCTACCCATCTATCTATCTACGTATCTATCTATCTACCTACCTATCTATGTATATACCTATCTATCTATCTATCTAACTATGTATCTACCTATCTATCTATGTATATACCTATCTATCTATCTATGTATCTACCTGTCTATGTATGTAACTATCATTCTGTTATCTACCTATCCATCTATCATCTATTTATCTACCTATATAACATCACTCAGCTTTCATCTATCTATCCATCTATCCCTGCTATTAAAACTCCAGGAAAAGACAAACACTCCAACGTAAATGTGGAAACTCAAATGCCAACAAAAATGTATGAACAGGGTCTCCACATGACTTGTCATCAAGATAACAGAATTTAAAACAAAATGATGCCAATGTACTCTTACTGAAAGACCAGGGATAAAATGGCAGGAAGCACCAAATGGCAGTGAGGTTATAGATCAACTGACAGTTTCTTACACAACTAGAGAAGAATAATATGGTGCAGCCACTTTGTAAAATCTTTTCTTCCACGTTGCGATCTAGCAATCCCACCCTTTAGCACCTCACCTCTAGAAATGCATCCACTTACCAGGAAGCATCCCTAAGAATGTGCTTAGCAGGACAGCGTTCAAAAGAGCCACATCCCAGAAAAAAGTCAGACACTGAGGAAAACAGATGATCCCATCAATATTACAATGAAAAAAATAGTAGTAAATTTATAGAGTGGAATTCTGTATTTTATATCCAACGGTGTAAAACAACATGGGTGAATCTTACACACATACTGAAAGAATTCACGTACCAAAAAAGCAGAGCTGGTAAGTTTCCAATATTATACAATGTAAAAACAGGGAAGACAACCCTTTTGTGTGAAAACTCCAGTTAGTGTCTACCTGAGGAGGTCAAGACGGATGCAGCCTAGAAGAATCCTGCACGTCTGATGTCTTTGTAGGACCGTGTCCACCCACTTGCAAGAAAATGGGAAAAAAAAAAAAAAGGTGCAGTGCTGTTTAACAGGAGTTAAACTGACTTTTAACTCCGTGCCTCGCATAAGAAAAGCAAACGTGCTGATAAAAGCAATTACTGGTGAGAGGGAAGGGAACAATTTCAAAGCCAAGAAAGGATTAGGGAGGGGAGGGGGCTATCTTTGTGAGCATCCCTGTGGGGGAAGGGCCACACAGGGACACTACTCTGTTTATCGTTTCTGAAATACATCTTTTAGGTAGTCGGAGCGCCCGATGTCTTCCCAGTGCCAAAGGGACATCATCTCATTGTTCATGAGGATTTCATGACGCTACTGGGTTTGGTGAGCGCATGCACACTTGTATTCTAACATCCCCTCCTGCCCAGGAGAACACAGCCTGTGGATGGCCAGAGTGGTTAGATGGGCAGTGATGCTGTGACCCAGGGGAGAGAGAAGTGTCCTCTGTCTGTCTCTGTCTGTCTGTAGCAGACTCATCTCCCTGCTGGACCCCCAGCTCCCCGTCTGCCTCCGTGTGGGACGTGACCCAGCCACAATACGAGGGAGATTCATGTACCCTCACTTCCATTGGGCCGTAAGAGCGGTGCCTGTGGAGGTTATTTTGGAAGCTGCATTAAACTGCATGAGGCCACCAGGTGACCGTTTAGGGACGCCATTGTCGTCATTTGCCATAAAATTCCTTAATGGCCTGAAAAAGTTAATGCATCTCTCACATTGCCTCCATTCTAAGAAGAGAATCATAGACTGAAAGAACTGGGTTCAGCGCATGCCTCCCCTGCTTCTCTCACACAAGCCATAGAAACAGGGGCTGAGATGGAGCTCTGGGACCAGTAAGCGGGAACTGGAAAACCAAGCCTGGAAAGAAGCTCCGCAACACAGAAAATGAAAACAGAGGTCTGGCTTGTTTCCTCAACCCCCTAAATGGAAATTAGGCTTCCATTCCATCACTACTCTGAAGACAAAACGAAATAGTGTATTTAAACAAGTGCTGACAGACAACTGTATTCAACGGCCTATGATAAACCATCAATGGAAAAGAATATTGAAAAAAGAATGTATATATGTGTATAACTGAGTCACTTTGCTGCACAGCAGAAACCAGCACAACATTGTAAATCAACTACACTTCAATGAAATAAACATTGATTTTTAAAAGTGCTTAGAAAAGTGGATAGCACATAGTAGGAGATTCATGAACATCTGCAACTCTTACGGATGCAGCAAGTAGTTTTGAGTACTTATTAATGGCCACAATCCCTGCTGTCCATTTTGGAAGATATAGCTGACGGAGCATCTATCATAGTGCTTCTGGATCAAACATTATTTTTCATACAATTTTATTTATTTCTACAATTTTATTTGTTTATATTTTTGTTTTTAACTAAAGTATAGTTGATTTACAATGTTGTGCTAGTTTCGGGTGTACAGAAAAGTTGTTCAGTTATACATACATATTGATATTTTTTCAGATTCTTTTCCCTTTTAGGTCATTCAAAAATACTGAGTATACTTCCCTGTGCTATACAGTAGGTAGGTCCTTGTTGTTTATCTATTTTATATATAGTAGTGTGTATATGTTAATCCCAAACTCCTAATTTATCCCTCCTCCCCTTTCCACTTTGGTAGCCATAGTTTGTTTTCTATGTATGTGAGTCTGTACCTGTTTTGTAAATAAGTTTTTTTTTTTAGATTTCACATATAAGTGATATCCTATGATATATGTCTTTCTCTGACTCACTTCACACAGTATGATCATCTCTAGGTCCATCCACATTGCTGCAAATGGCATTATTTCATTCATTTTTTATGGCTGAGTAATACTCCATTATAGATATGAACCACATCTTTATCCATTCATGTCAATGTACACTTAGGGATTTGACCACTTTGTGTGGTCACAGCTCAGGGGTAGGGTGGTACTGGCATCTGGTGAGAAGAAGCAGGGATGCTGCTATAAACACCCTACAGTGCAGGGGACGTACCCTGCAAACAAATGACTCTTCTGTCCACAATATTCATAGGGCCACTGTGGAGAACCTTGATCTTGCAGATGCTATTACACTCAGCAGTTTTGGAAGCTGCTTGAACCAGAGGGAACACAGAGAGGAAAAGGAAAGAGTTATCACGTAGTTGAAAAATGTCCTTCTTGGGGCTTCCCTGGTGGTGCAGTGGTTGCAAATCTGCCTGCCAATGCAGGGGACACGGGTTTGAGCCCTGGTCCGGGAAGATCTCACATGCTGCAGAGCAACTAAGCCTGCGAACCACAACTACTGAGCCCGCGAGCCTAGAGCCCGTGCTCCACAATGAGAAGCCACCACAATGAGAAGCCCGCGCACAGCAAAGAAGAGTAGCCCCTGCTCACAGCAACTAAAGAAAGCCTGGGCTCAGCAACGAAGACCCAATACAGTCAAAAATTAATTAATTAATTAATTAATTTTTTTAAAAAAGAAAAATGTCATTCTCAAACTGATGCTCCTGAAATGATATTTTGACAAGAAATGCTAAGACCAAGTTAATCTTCGGAAAACGCTTCAGTTTTTTGAAATCTCAAAGTTTGTTCAAAGGATATGCCAAGTAAGTCAGAATTCCACGGCTTCCATGGTGGTCAAGCTCACGCTTATTGAAAAGCTCAAGAGGAGAAAAGCCCACTTACGGGCTTTAGTGCCAAGAGTTTGGTTAAATCATTGGGTGACTATTTTAGCAACAGTGCATTTACCAAAATAGCTGCTTATCAAGGTCATTGATGAGTAAGGTCATCCTATGTCAAGATGTGAATTTAGGATTCTATAATAATCTGGCAGATGATGAAAGTCAGCTGCTTAATGTTACGGGTTGAAGTGTGTCTTCCATAAAGATATGTTGAGATCCTAACCCCCAGCACTGTGAATGTGACCTTATTTGGAAATAAGGTCTTCGCAGAGGTGATCATGTTAAGATGAGCCCTTTTGGGTGGACTTTAAAAAGCAGTACGTGTGGTGTCTTTATACAAAGGGGAAACTGGACACACATATTCAGACAGAGACAATGTTATGTGATTGGAGTAATGCAGCTGTAAGCCAAGGGATGCCAAGGGTTTCCTACGGTCTCCAGGAGACAGAACAGGCGAGAAAAGATGCTATCGAAAGCCTCAGAGGATTAGGGTTAGGGTTAGCTCTGACCTCATTTTGATTTCAGGCTTATGGTTTCCAGAACTGTGAGGGAATTTTGTTTCAGGCAACGCAATTTGTCATATTTTGCTATAGCAGCCCCAAGGAAACTAATGCACTTGAGAAAAACATATTTCTTCTTTAAAAAGCCAGTGCTGTTTCAGAATTTAATTTTATTGACACACATATGTACCCACCTGACTTCATTAAGCAAATTCAAATTTATACAGAAACTGCGGCAAACACCTAGTTTTTAAATTCTACTTTACACTTCACTTCCAGCCACAGTAATTTTTTATTTAATAAAGCAAACGCTCTGGTTTTAAAATAAGATAGGTGTATTGTGAAAGGGCAATAATTTAAATCTATAACTTCAAGTGGAAGGATAAATACAGAGGCCAAACAGGAACACATGCATTAACGGGTCATGTAGTTGCACATATCTGCAAGTGAACAGAATCATGATAGAATGGCGAAATTAGGATTACAAAAAGGTTGGCATCAACGCTCCAACCCAAAACACGAAATTAAAAGTAAATAATTGTTACTTATTTTATAAGTAAATAATATGTTATTATTTAATTATATAAGTAAATAATACTTACTTATCGGGGAATCTAATGCAGAATAGAAATGCAGACACTTCTCAAAATTGAAGATTTTTTTCTACGCAAGTGCAAATAAGGATAATCCTTGAGCAATAAATGTTTGCATTCTGGCCTGTTAAGATTTAAAGAAGTGAGCATGAGAACACAAAATGATAGAGACTTTCTGATTTCCGGAATCCTCCTGGAAGGTGTAAGCCCAGGTACACCGCTTGAAAGACTAAACTCAGTTTTGGAAGCAAAAGTGTCAGTCAAGCTCAAAAAATTATGTTTATAAAAGAATATCACTAGGGGCTTCCCTGGTGGCGCAGTGGTTGGGAGTCCGCCTGCCGATGCAGGGGACGCGGGTTCGGGTCCTGGTCCGGGAAGATCCCACGTGCCGTGGAGCGGCTGGGCCCGTGAGCCATGGCCGCTGAGCCTGCACATCCGGAGCCTGTGCTCCGCAACAGGCGAGGCCACAACAATGAGGGGCCTGCGTACTGCAAAAAAAAAAAAAGAAAAAAGAATACCACTAAAAACTACACTGCGCCATGCTCATAGGTATGAGCTATTCACTGTTCAAAGTGTTATATCAACTTATTTGTCTTACAGTTACTTTACAGCAGAAGCTTAAATGATATAATGATTTGATTTATTTGTATTTATTTATTTTCTCTGTTTTTAATGATGATATGTGTGTGGGAAAAAATGCAACAAATCAATATTAATATAACTGGGAAGTCTGATGCCACAGTAGACGATATTTTAAGGAATGTTTGCTTTGAACTTCTGATACACATGTAATAAAAACTCAAGTGGTGCACATTCCATTGTAACTTTGCTTCCTCTATACATATCTTACGCTTTGAACCTTATCTAAGTGCGATGCTTTTAATATTAGATGAAATAATTTATAAAGTGGCCTAAGTAATAGGCCCAGATTAAATAGTGACCAAACAAGTGGATTTCCATCTACAAGTTTCCATATTCTGCTGGTTGTAGTATCTGATTTTCTCCTACTCAATAATTAAAAGACCTCTGACCAGAGTAGGAAGTATTAAGAGGTCAGCAGAACAATGATAAATAATAATAAAGTCTCCATCTTATTAAAAGTTAGACAAGTTACATCTCCATTCACAGAATTTGTTGAAACTACCTCTGATTATTCATAAATTAATTTCAGCAAACATATGATAAAGTGCTTGTGACGGTTAACTGTATGTCTCCATAAAGTACTCAGATATTTGGCGAAACACTAGTTTAGAAGTTACTTACTGTGAATGCATTCTTTTAAAGGTGAGACTGAGATTTATATCAGAAGACTCTGAGTGAAGCAGACTGCCCTCAATAATGTGGGTGGGCCGCCTCTAATCAGATGAAGGTCGTAAGAGAAAAAAGACTGAGGTCCCCTGCAGAAAAGGGAAGTCTGCCTCCAGACAGACCTCAGACTTGAGCTGAAACATTAACTGTTGGGTCTCTGGCCTGCCGGTCTATCCAGATTTCAGATGTGTCAATGTCCACTATCATGTTACAAACTCCTTAAAATAAAATAAATCTGTTTATATATATGTATAAATATAGACAGAGAGGTAGATACATAGATAGATATTACATTCCTCTGGAGAACTCTGACCAATATGGTTGTTAAAAGTCAAATTGTTGGAACGTGACTTGCTGTATTTACGAGATTCTAGCAAAAATTCCTATACGGACAATGCTATTCTCCAAAACTGACACTGAAATCAACAGACACATCCACTGGGCCAAACCCATTTCCCTGAGGAAAGTGGGCTACAGTGAAGTCACAGATGATTTTGTACTGTTTCATGACATTTTATTCTCCACATACAGCTTTGACGACAGTTGTTTAGAACTATAACTAAGCAAATAATGCTCTTTAAATAACCCAAGGGCTGCTTAGAAGTGACGGGAATTTCAAGTTACTGCTTTAATTTTTCCCATATGGTGAGGCTGGCCTAAGGCATTGTATAATGTGCAGTCAACAAACTCTTTTATCAATCAGAGGTTATTTAAATCCCAAAGTCTCTTGAAACTTTGCAAAAAGGGAAAAAGTGGGAGACAGGTGAGGGGGGTTGAAGGGAATCCAAACTAAGCATGTAAACTCTTGAGATGTCCTCAATATTCTGAGTTGGAGGGCTTCCCTGGTGGTGCAGTGGTCAAGGGTCTGCCTGCCAATGCAGGGGACATGGGTTCGAGCCCTGGTACAGGAAGATCCCACATGCCGCGGAGCAACTACACCTGTGCAGCACAACTACTGAGTCTGTGCTCTAAAGCCCGTAAGCCACAACTACTGAGCCCGCATGCCTAGAGCCCACGCCCTGCAACAAGAGAAGCCACCGCAATGAGAAGCCCGCGAACCACAACCAAGAGTAGTCCCTGCTCATCATAACTAGAGAAAGCCCGCGCGCAACAACGAAGACCCATCACAGCCAAATAATGAAATAAATTTTGAAAAGTATTCTGAGTTGGAAAATGTAAATCTTGAATTCAAAGATGCCACACGTTAAGGAAGCTTACTGAACAGTTTACATGAAAACTGGTGCCAAAGAATCTTGAGTAATATTGGGAAAATTTATTTTGAAGCATCCCATTCAAAAGCCCAATACTACATAAAGATAATTAGTTGTTAATTGGTCTATACTGGCATTCCGATACTAACAATAAAAATGATTTTCCTGAAAACAAAACTTACCAAGAGTTTAGTGCACACGAAGTTCAATCTCTTTTAAAAGTACAATGTGGGAGCCTTCAGCAAATTGATTCAGAACCACAATGTAGATAAAGAACATTGCCTTTACCCCCAAACACTGCTTTGTGGGATTTTGCACACAACCCTCCCCAAGCCCTAGCCTCTGACAACAACTGATCTGTTTTCATCACTGTGGTTTTTTGTAGAATGTAGTAGAAATGGAATCACTGACAAATAGACTTGATCATAATGTAAAATATCATGTCGCCTTTGTGTCTAGCTTATTTCACTCAGCACGCTTTCGGGATTCATCCACACTGTGTGTGCATCATTAGTTTGCTTTGTGTTATCACAGAGTATTCCACCTTGTGGCTAGACCATGATCCATATCTCTTCTCCCCAGCTGATGCAGAATGCGTTTTTTTCCCTCTTTGGGGGCTATTTTGCATGAACTCTGCTATGAAAAGTCACCTACATGTCTTTGTGTGAATGTATGTTCGCTGATGTGGAGTAAATTTGAAAGACTGAAATTGCAGGACTGTAAGACAAGTGTATTTCACTTTATAAGAAATAGTTTTCCAGTGTGGTCCTACCACAATACACCCATGGTATGAGAGCTCTAGTTGTTCCAAATTCTTGAGGATCTTTGTCTTTTTTAACTTTAAACATGAGCTGTGAGGTGGGGTTGACAGCACCCCCATGGTCCTTTAAATTAGCTAGTGATGCTGAGAATATTTGTATGCCCATAAAGATCACTCATACCTTATTTGTATGTGTGTGTTTAATTGGGTTCTGCTATGATGAAGCAGTCAGATAAATTAAATGAGTCACACAGGATATCCATCTACCTATCTCTCCTCCCCTCCCCCTCCCCCTCTCTCTCCTTCCCCCTCCCCCTCCCCCCCTCTCTCCCTCCCCCCCCCCTACCTGCCTTTAATAAAGTTATAACCTAGAACAGGAGAAAGCAATTCTAAGCAAACATAGAAAAGTAACAAATACAGAAAACTTTGAAAACTTTCAGGCTCAGTCTATACTCCACCCAGGTCAGCTGTATATAACAAGTCATTTCCCTCTGTTTGACGGTTTTTGTTGTTGTTTAATTTTATCTTTGGACCTTAACAGTGTAATGTTTCCTTTTCCCCAATCCTATTAGGGATTCATTACATTTCTTGAACTATTAATCCGTGTCTTTCACAAAATGACGAACTCTACTGCCATTTCTACTCCATCCTTTCAAAGGAATTTGATATTTTCGTATGGATTCCTGAGGCCCTGTTTATTCATTTATTTTCAACCTTGGTTTTCTTTCCGTTGTTGAGATGGAGTATTTCTATAAATCTGACCTCAGGTTTACAAATCCTCTTTCTTCTGCCATCTCCAAATTGAAATGTTTTCTATAATCCAATTTTAGGAGTGACACTCATCACCTCTGCCTTACTGTATTGATCACACAAACCAACCCCAATAAATGTACAGAGGGCACTGCACTGGGACATGAAAAAAAAAAGTGGGGGAGGGCCAGGAGGCAAGGGTCACTGGCCCCTAACCTGGAGGCTTGCTATTACACACATACACTTTCACTTTTTACGTGTTAAGAGTTCAAGGGCTATAGTGAGTAAAGTAGGGCCCTTTGCCTCCAATTATGCCAATTGGAACAGCAGTCACATGACAGTAATTGCACACCAAGGATCAGGTGGTTTATTTCAAACTCCACACAAGAGATTAGGATATTTTGTAACCTCAGCTGCTGAAATGATGGGCACACGGATGATGGTTTTGACTATGATCAAGTAGCGTTTTCATGAAAAGAGTTAAATATCTAAACTGAAGAACTTAAAAATAAGGCCAATTGTATAAAGTGCTGATATGACAAATGGGTCCTAAAATGTCTTTTTATTGTGCTTTGACAGAATTTGTAATGAATTCAGAAAGTAATACTTTTAGATGCTGGTTGGAATTTGTGTCTAGCAATAGAGACTTACAACAGAAATGGCCAAGGATCTGTCTCTTATTATGAGTTCATATATTACTCATTTTACTATAGCAATAAAGAAACAATTGCAAACAAAAAGTAGTGGCAATTCTGACAATATACTGGGATTTTAAAAACTGTGAGTGGTGCTAAGTAGTTCCATTTTATTTTGCGCTCACAAATACATCTCAGAATGGTGGTTAAAATTATACAAGTGTAACTTCTGTGTTCAGTGTTTGGAGGGAAAAAGACTTTGCTGTACTTATTTGCCTGCTTATTCCTCTTAATATTCTGTTTTCTTTTATTTATCTACATATTTATTTATTTATTTATTTGTCACACCGCTTGGCTTGTGGGATCTAGGTCCCTGACCAGGGATTGAACTCGGGCCCCCGGAATTGGAAGCTTGGAGTCTTAATGACTGGACCACCAGGAACTCCTATTATCCTGTGTTCTTTTGTATTTCCCTATGCTTTCATATGTAACACCCTTAGATTACTTTGTTTCTGTTTCTGCCAAGTGGTTGAGAGATTGTACCTATCATTACAACTACAAGAATCTGTCTTTACCCTGTGAAATTTAAACAAAATACAATGAATCTAAGCAAATAATTTGATAAAAACATGGCATAATGTGTGTACCAGAATGTTTCAAAACTATTAATCATCCCTTTAAATATAGTCCCAAGACCCATTTCTATATTTATATGTAATTCAACACATTTTAATTAACTTATTCATTACAAGTTAGTAAAATTTTCTCCTTTCAGTTATCTAAGAATTCAGGCAAAATATATTTTAAAAAACCTTCAATTATTCTCACCTTCAACAAAGACTATTTAAGTGAACTGACTGAATTCCTCCATAGTTATTTAAATGTGCCTGCCTTAAAAATACACTGAACATATCTAAAAGTTCTTTCCATATTAAGTCTGTATGGTAACATGTATTCATTTATTTCTTTTATTTCTCATCAAAAATTAACAATGTTCATTTATCTTTTTTAAACTGTCACTGCTTTCTAATATGACTTCAACTATGCCTAGAACTTCTCTACAAGTAGGCAAGTGAGAACCACTCCACTTTCAACCAACACATTCAAAGCTTTCATTTTTGTAGGACAGGTATGGAAACATTCTGTAATGGTATCCTTTACCTCCTCTTAAAAATGGTAATGTTTCCAATATCAAGCATACTGGCATAGATATACTGTATCAACCTAAACATGGACTGTCGGGATTTTAATTTTTGCTAGATATTTAAAATTGGTGAATGGGAAGCGGAGTCAAGATGGCAGTGTGAGAAAACGCAGAGTTAGAGTCTCCCCAAAACCAGGGCGCCGGCTGGCTGCTGGAGGGGGGGACTCTGACCCCCAAGGAGATAGGAGGAACGCCCACATGAACCGGCAGCTTGCAGGATCTTGGTTCATGAGCCCAGTGTTGGGCCAAAGCTCCTGTGGTGTGAGCTCCAAGTCCAAACCACTGGACTAACAGAGAACCTCAGACTCCAAGGACCATTCATCGGAGTGAGGTCTCCCGGAGGTCCTCATCTCAGCAACGAGACCCAGCTGTACCCAACAGCCAACAAATTCCAGTGTTGGAAGCCTCAGGCCAAACCACCAGGAAGACAGGAACACAATCTCACTCATAAAAATGAGATGGCAAAAAAATATGTCACAGATGAAGGAGCAAGGTAAAAACCTACAAAACTAAATAAATGAAGAGGAAATAGGCAATCTACCTGAAAAGGAATTCAGAGTAATGATCGTAAAGATGATCCAGAAATAGATGATCTCAGAAATAGAATGGAGGCACGGATTGACAAATTACAAGAACTGTGCAACAAAGATCTAGAAGGACTAAAGAACAAACCAACAGAAATGAACAACACAATAACTGAAATGAAAAATACACTAGAAGGAATCAATAACAGAATAACTGAGGCAGAAGAACAAATAAGTGAGCTGGAAAACAAATTGGTGGAAATCACTGCTGAGGAGCAGAAAAAAGAATGAAAAGAATTGAAGACAATTTCAGAGACCTCTGGGACACTAAATGCACCAACATTTGAATTATAGGTGTCTCAGAAGAAGAAGAGAAAAAGAAAGGGTCTGAGAAAATAATTGAAGAGATTACAGTCGAAAACATCCCTAACATGGGAAATAGTCACCCAAGTCTAGGAAGCACAGAGAGTCCCGTACAGGATAAACCCTAGAAAAAACACACCAAGACACATATTAGTCAAACTATCAAAAATTAAATTCAAAGAAAAAATATTAAACGCACAAAGGAAAAACAAAAAATAACAGGCAAACGAATCCCTGTAAGGTTATCAGCTGATTTTTCAGTGGAAACACTGCAAACCAGAAGGGAGTGGCAGGATATACTAAAAGTGATGAAAGAGAAAAACCTACAACGAAGATTACTCTACCCAGCAAGGATCTCATTCAGATTCGATGGAGAAATCAAAAGCTTTACAGACAAGCAAAAGCTAAGAGAATTCAGCATCACCAAGCCAGCTTTACAACAAATGGTAAAGGAACTTCTCTAGGCAAGAAACACGAGAGAAGGAAAAGACCTACAATAACAAACCCAAAACAATTAAGAAAATGGTAATAGGAATGTACGTATCGATAATAACCTTGAATGTAAATGGATTAAATGCCCCAAACAAAAGACACAGGTTGGCTGAACGGACACAAACACAAGACCCACATATATGCTATCTACAGGAGACCCACTTCAGACCTAGGGACACATACAGACTGAAAGTGAGGGGACGGAAAAAGATATTCCATGCAAATGGAAATCAAAAGAAAGCTGGAGTAGCTATAACTGTATCAGATAAAACATTCTTTAAAATAAAGACTGTTACAAGAGATAAGGAGGGACACTACAAGATGATCAAAGGATCAATCCAAGAAGAAGATATAACAATTATAAATGTTTATGCACCCAACACAGGAGCATCCCAATACATAAAGCCAATGCTAACAACCATGAAAGGAGAAATCGACAGTAACACAATAATAGTAGGAGACTTTAACACCTCACTTACACCAATTACAGATCATCCAAACAGAAATAAATAAGGAAACACAAGCTTTAAATGACACAATAGACCAGATGGATCTAATTGTTATTTACAGAACACTGCACTCAAAAGTGGTAGAATACACTTTCTTCTCAAGTGCAGATGGAAAATTCTCCAGGACAGATCACATCTTGGGTCACAGATCAAGCCTTGGAAAATTTAAGAAAATTGAAATCGTATCAAGCATCTTTTCTGACCACAACGCTATGAGACTGGAAATCAATTACAGGAAAAAACCTGTAAAAGACACAAATACATTGAGGCTAAACAGTGTGCTACTAAATAACTAAGAGATCACTGAAGAAATTAAAGAAGAAATTTTTAAAAAACATAGAAACAAATGACAATAAAAACACGACTACCCAAAACCTAGGGGACACAGCAAAAGCAGTTCTAAGAGGGAAGTTTATAGCAACTCAATCTCACCTCAAGAAACAAGAAAAGTCTCAAACAAACAATCTCACCCTTCACTTAAAACAACTAGAGAAAAAAGAACAAAGAAAACCCAAAGTAGAAGGAAAGAAATCATAAAGATCACAGGAGAAATAAATGAAACAGAAAGGAAGAAAACAATAGCAAAAATGAATAAAACTAAAAGCTGGTTCTTTGCAAAGATAAACAAAAGTTATAAACCCTTAGCCAGACTCACCAAGAAAAAAAGGGAGAGGACACAAATCAATAAAATTAGAAATCAAAATGGAGAAATCACAACTGACACTGCATAAATACAAAGGATTATAAGAGGCTACTACAAACAACTGTATGCCAATAAAATGGAGAACCACGAAAGAATTTACAAATTCCTCAAAAGGTACAATTTTCCAAGACTGAACCAGGAAGAATTAGAAAATATAAACAGACCTATCACAAGTAATGAAATTGAAACTGTAATTAAAAATCTTCCAACAAACTAAAGTCCAGGACCAGATGGCTTCATAGGCGAATTCTAACAAACATTTAGAAAAGAGCTAACACCGATCATTCTCAAACTCTTCCAGAAACACTCCCAAATTCATTCTACAAAGCCACTATCACCCAGGTACCAAAACCAGAAAAAGATATCCCCAAAAAAGAAAATTATAAACTATATCACTGATGAACATAGATGCAAAAATCCTGAACAAAATACTAGCAAACAGAATCCAACAACACATTAAAAGGATCATACACCATGATCAAGTGGGATTTACTCCAGGGATGCAAGGATTCTTCAAATATACGCAAATCAATCAATGTGATACACCACATTAACAAATTAAGGAATAAAAACCATATGATCTCAAAAAATGCAGGAAAAGCTTTTGACAAAATTCAACACCCATTTATGATAAAAACTCTCCAGAAAGCGGACATAGAGAGAACCTATCTCAACATAATAAAGGCCATATATGACAAACCCACAGCCAACATCGTTCTCAATGGTGAAAAACTGAAACCATTTCCACTAAGATCAGGAACAAGACAAGGTTGCCCACTCTCACCACTATTATTCAACATACTTTTGGAAGTTTTAGCCACAGCCATCAGAGAAGATAAAGAAATAAATGGAACCCAAACTGGAAAACAAGAAGTAAACCTGTCACTGTTTGCTGATGACATGATACCATCCATAGAAAATCCTAAAGATGTCACCAGAAAACTACTAGAACTAATCAGTGAATGTGTTAAGGTTGCAGGATACAAAATTAAAGCACAGAAATCTCTGGCATTCCTATCTGCCAACAACGAAAAATCAGAAAGAGAAATTAAAGAAACACTCGCATTTACCACTGCAACAAAAAGAATAAAATACCAAGGAATAAACCTGCCTAAGGAGGCAAAAAGACTTGTACTCAGAATACTATAAAACACTGATGAAAGAAATCAAAGATGACATAAACAGATGGAGAAATATACCACGTTCTTGGACTGGAAGAATCAACATTGTGAAAATGACTCTACTACCCAAAGCAATCTACAGATTCAGTGCAATCCCTATCAAACTATCAGTGGCATTTTTCACAAAACTAGAAAAAATTTCACAATTTGTTTGGAACACAAAAGACCCCCCAGATAGCCAAAGCAATCTTGAGAAAGAAAAATGGAGCTGGAGGAATCAGGCTCCCTGACTTCAGACTATACTACAAAGCTACAGTAATCAAGAGAGTATGATACTGGCACAAAAACAGAAATACAGATCAATGGAACAGGATAGAAAGCCCAGAGACAAACCCACGCACCTATGGTCACCTTACCTTTGATAAAGGAGGCAAGAACATACAATGGAGAAAAGACAGCCTCTTCAATAAGTGGTGCTGGAAAAACTGGACAGCTACATGTAAAAGAGTGAAATTAGAACACTCCCTAACACAATACACAAAAATAAACTCAAAATGGATTAAAGACCTAAATGTAAGACCAGACACTATAAAACTCTTAGAGGAAAACATAGGAAAAACATTCTTTCAAATAAACGACAGCAAGATCTTTTTTGATCCACCTCCTAGAGTAACGGAAATAAAAACAAAAATAAACAAATGGGACTAAATTAAACTTAAAAGCTTTTGCACAGTAAAGGAAACCATCAAAAAGACAACCCTCAGAACGGAAGAAAATATTTGCAAGTGAAACAACAAAGGATTAATCTCTAAAATATAAAAACAGCTCATAGAGCTCAATATCATAAAAAACGAACAATCCAGTTAAAAAATGGGCAGAAGATCTAAATAGACATTTCACCAAGGAAGACATACAGATGGCCAAGAGGCACATGAAAAGATGCTCAACATCACTAATTATTAGAGAAATGCAAATCAGAACTACAATGAGGTATCACCTCATGCTGGTCAGAACGGCCATTATCAAAAAAAGCTAGAAATAATAAATGATGGAAAGGGTGTGGTGAAAAGGGAACCTTCCTGCACTGTTGGTAGGAATGTAAACGGATACAACCAGCATGGAAAACAGTATGGAGGTTTCTTAAAAAGCTAAAAATAGAACTACCACATGACCCAGCAATCCCACTGCTGGTTATATACCCTGAGAAAACCATAATTCAAAAAGAGTCACGTACCACAATGTTCACTGCAGCTCTATTTACAATAGCCAGGACATGGAAGTGTCCATCGACAGGTGAATGGATAAAGAAGATGTGGCACATATATACAATGGACTATTAATCGGCCATAAAAGGAAATGAAATTGTTATTTATAGTGACGTGGATGGACCCAGAGTCTGTCATACAGAGTGAGGTAAGTCAGAAAGACAAAAACAAATACCGTATGCTAACGCATATATATGGAATCTAAAAAAAAAAAAAGTTCTGAAGAACTTAGGGGCAGGACAGGAATTAAGACGCAGACATAGAGAATGGACTTGAGGACACGGGGAGGGGGAAGGGTAAGCTGGGACGAAGTGAGAGAGTGGCATGGACATATATACACTACCAAATGTCAAACAGATAGCTAGTGGGAAGCAGCCGCATAGCACAGGGAGATCAGCTCAGTGCTTTGTGTCCACCTAGAGGGGTGGGATATGAAGGTATTAGTAATCTTGTCATAGGAAGAATTTAATTACAAAGTGGAATATTCTAATTTTATTTTATTGAGTGCTTAGCTTATATGCACATTCTTTCAGGCTATGCTAGGAAAACACAGAGAAAAGTATATACTACTTTCCTTTCCCATAAGCATTTGCTATCCACTAGGGCATGGGTTGGGAAACTTTTTCTTTAAGGCACCAGAAAAAACAAAGAAGGAACACGCTTTCTGTTTTAGGAAGCATTTCGCGCAAATTGTCCCACGGCATTTCAGGTTATCCCCTGAGAACCGAGTCCCAGGACCTCAGCTCACAGCAAGAAAGTTGGGATGTGGGGTTTCCAATCTGAGATGACAGGTGCCCCGCAAAGAATTCTGTTCCTATGGAAGCACACAGACAAAACCCTGACTCAGAAATCATGAGGTGGAGTTTTATACTCTGTTCTCACTTCCAAATTTACATTTGTTTGATAACACATTTCTTCTAATGGAGGACCAACTTTCTCATAAATCTTAACACTTCATCTGCACAGGGGAGACCGCATTCGATAGCTAGGATTTGAGGATGGATGCTGATTTAATATTCTTCCTGGGGTTTTTCTGGCCAGGGGTGGGGCTCAGAATTCCTTTTCTCTTCGATGCAAGGTGTGTATAAAAGAGCCTTTTACTCCCACAGCCAACGTGTGCTGGAGTTATCTCATTCCGCTTCTTGGCTAGCCTTATCTTTTCTTTGCAAACTTAAACAAGCAAAATGCAATATATTCTCCTTTTGCAATCCTCCTGTTCACTGCTATCTACCTTAAGCCATCATTTAAGCTTTCTTTCTTTGAATGACAATTGAGCTTTCAGGGTGGAAAAAAAAACAGCCTATCTTACTTCTTTGTTGTGGTCTAACCGGGGCACACAGAAATCTCTTAGCATCCATGACCTTTCAGACCGCCTGACCAACATTTATTTTACAGTGAACAATCTGTTAAAGAATGAGTAAGATCTGAAGGACTCTTTTATCCAGAAAAATTAATGTATCGATGCCACACGCTTCAACCAAGTTTTACATAATGACCAGAGAGCACATTACATGAGTTCACTTAAGGTCAATCTTATTTTTTAAGTCCGAAACAAATGAGAAGATAGATGACATAGCTCAGCTTTAATTCCCCAAAGGCCCTGATGTCTATTATTACTATGACCATTATTATTATTATTTACCAAATTCACTGATTTGATGTGGGTTGTTCAGTAATCAAAATGAAAATGAAGGCTAGAATTGGAATTTGACTGCAGTGCATTCATTCTGAGTTTTAAAACCATGCTTCAATGCTTAATTTCTTTACCCCACTTACACATTTGAAAAGAACTGAAAAAACCGTGACCCCCTAATGATTTTAGGTTTCTATTTCTCATCGTGTTGATCAAATCCCAGAGGAAGCAATCTCCCTGAAGCTGCCAATCATCTTTACACCTTGTGAAGTAATCTACTTCCTTTTAAAATATACGGGCTTCCCTGGTGGCGCAGTGGTTGGGAGTCCGCCTGCCGATGCAGGGGACGCGGGTTCATGCCCCGGTCCGGGAAGATCCCACATGCCGTGGAGCGGCTGGGCCCGTGAGCCATGGCTGCTGGGCCTGTGCGTCCGGAGCCTGTGCTCCGCAACGGGAGAGGGCACAACAGTGAGAGGCCCGCATACCGCAAAAAAATAAAAAATATTATTGGCTAATCAGGCTTAATTTTTAAGAGCCATTTAGTTGCATGTAAAGAAAACGGCTCTATATACACGGCGCACAAGCTAACATTTCCCCCCCAACTCACCTGTTCTTCCTTTTCAAGTTTAGGGAGAAAGGGTTCAGTCAAGATTCTTGACTAGAGCAAAAAAAATCCATTATAGCTTAAGACAAAGGGGGAGATGAAAACTCTAAGGTCAAAGTTGCCATAAAGACAGGAGACGCTTTTTTTCCAGTTAGAAAATGGAGTTGGTTTGGGGGAATAAATGTATAAATTTGGGGTTGGGTTTGATAGACATGCAGCTTTCCACTCGATTTTTTTTTTTTGGGGGGCGGTACGCGGGCCTCTCACTGTCGTGGCCTCTCCCGTTGCGGAGCACAGGCTCCGGACGCGCAGGCTCAGCGGCCATGGCTCACGGGCCCAGCCGCTCCGCGTCACGTGGGATCTTCCCGGACCGGGGCACGAACCCGCGTCCCCTGCATCGGCAGGCGGACTCTCAGCCACTGCGCCACCAGGGAAGCCCTTTCCACTCGATTTTGTTCTTCATTCTCTCAGCTGGCAATCCCCCGTGGTGGCCTCACAGCATAGCTAGAATCCAGGAAGCTTTCAGGATACCACCCTTCCCACACAGAAGCAAGTGGGATTTCCCTCCAAGGAGGTATTTCAAAGTGAGACTGTTCATAGACACCCCCTCCCCGA
The DNA here is from genome assembly GCF_000442215.2 of Lipotes vexillifer. Taxonomy (NCBI): domain Eukaryota; kingdom Metazoa; phylum Chordata; class Mammalia; order Artiodactyla; family Lipotidae; genus Lipotes; species Lipotes vexillifer. The sequence continues at coordinate 19,539 of NW_006770853.1, forward strand.
TCTGTGTTGTCTTCTGAAATTTTTTTAAACCATCTTCAGTAATCAATGACGGATGTACAATAAAATCCCTACTAAAACTTCAGTGAGAAACCATAGAACTTGAGAGATTCTGAGAAATATACGCAAACATGTGAAAGTCATCACAACCAAGATGGGGACCCTTTCAATCCCCTCCACATTCCCAGGTGTCCCACTGCAGTGAGCCTCCCACCCCATCCTTCCCCACGATGGCTCCTGGGTTTCTCCAAGTCATTCATTTTTCTTGAGAAATTCATCGAAATGGAGTCTCCTTTTTCTGCCTGGCTTCTTTCACTGAGGTCAATGTTTTTGAGAGTCGTTCCTATTGTGAATCTTTGTAGTTTGTTATTTTTTTCTTTTATTGGAGAGAAGTGATCCACCTTGCAGAAAGAGGACCATCCATTGACCGGTGGACAGACACTTGGGTTGTTTCCCGTTTTCGTTTGTTATGAGTTAAAAAGGCATAGACAATGCCGTGCTGGCCATGAGTAAAAGGGTCTTTAATTTTCTTGGATAAATACCTGGAGAGGCATTGCAGGATGATTTTATGTCAAGTGTATATTTAATTTTATTTTAAAAAAGTGAAATCACTGTCCAAAGTGGCTTTCTAATACTACATTTCCACCCACATGGAGAATTCTTCCAGGTGATTCACATCATCACCAACACTTGGTATCATCCGCCTTTTTAATTTTAGCCTCCCTAGTGTATGTGCAGCAGTAACTTGTAGTTTTAATTTGCTTTCCTAATGACTGGTGATATTGATTATACTTTAGGTGTTTAATGGTTATTTGCATTTTTCTTTTTTTTTTGACAAGAAAGTAGGATTTCTTGGTGGGCATGTGTTACGAGGGCACAGTGCCAAGGCTCTCATGAGTGCAGGGCCCACCATTTGGCCAGAGGGACACAGCTGGGGATGTATGTGACCTCACAGCCATCCAGAATGAGCCGCTTTTCTGCCACCATGTTTTCAAATTCATCCACATTAAACTTAGTAAATCCCCATTTCTTGGAGATGTGGATCTTCTGGCAGCCAGGGAACTTGAACCTGGCCTCAATCACACGTTCCTCGTTCTGCAGCTTGGTGCCGATGGACATTATGACTTGGCCCATGTGGACCCTGGCCACTGTGCCCTGGGGCTTTCCAAAGGCACCACGCATACCTGTCTGGAGCCTCGATTGGGAACAGCAGGCCAGTCATGAATGTGCACAGGAAAGAGCTGAATCCAAGGTCCCTTAGGGCAACCCATACAGGCAACAGGCTGCATATACTACCGAGGAGGCTGCTGTTTGCAGCTACGGGACATCGGGCCCCCGTGGGGAAAAGAGCACAGTCGGCTTAACTGGGTTATTTGCAAATTTATTGGATAAAATATCTGTTTAAACTGTTCGGCCATTTAAATCATATTGTGCTGATGTCCTTTCTTCTTGTTCATTTTTGAGGTGTTCTTTCTACAGTCCGCTGAAAAATTTTTTTAAAAAGAAACCCTTTATTTTGTAAATTCTTTCTCCCAATTTGTGGATTAATATCACACTCTGAAGTCTTTAAAAATGGAAATTTTAAATATTAATGAAACACAACTTACAGTTTTCCTTTAAGGTCTATGTATTTTGTGTCCTACCTACAAGATCTTCTCTTAACGGAAGGTCACCAATTGTCTTATAATTTCTTACAGAAAAATTATATTTTTAGCTTTTATATTTCAGTTTTGTCAAGTGCTTTTTCTATGTCAGTTATTCTTAGCAAATTGTTATTATTCTTATCACTTGGAATCTCATTTTTATTCTATTAATATGCTGACTTATCCTGATGGGTTACTGAGTGTGAAATCAACCATATATTCCTATGTTTAAACACAACTTGGCCAAGATGTTTGATAATTTTTATACTTAAGTAGATTCTACTATTATTTTGTTAAGGATTTTTACACCTAGATTTACTAGGGATTTACTAGATTTATTCATCTGTAGTTTCTTTTTATTATAATGTCTTCTTTATGTTCTGATCCTACTAGCCTCCTAAAATGACTTAGAAAGCATTTTCTCATATTCTGTTTTCTAGACGATCTTACCTGTATTCAGTATTTTTATTCCATAAATCTTTTTTTTTTAAGGATTTGCCTAATAAGCCATTTTTGTTTCAAGTTTTCTTTGGAAACTATTTTACTGCAAATTATATTTGTTAAATATACACAGGAATATATAAGTTATTTTTTTTCTTGTGTGAGTTTTAGTAATTTGCATCTTTTATATAATTTGTTCACTGCTTAAGATGCCAGATGTATCGTATTAACTTGTTCATAATAGTCACTAATTATTACATCAATATTTATGAAGCCCTTAGCAGTGCCCCTATTTTATCTATTTGTGTCTTACCTCTTTTCTTCCTCCTGACTAGATGGCTAGAAATTAATCAATTTTACTGAACGTTCCAAAGGAACAGCTTTGGATTTAATTGGTTTCATCCACTGTTTAACAGTTTTGTCTCTCATTGATTTTTGTTCTGCTCTTTATTATTTCTTTCCTTCCACTTATTTTAGATTTCATTTGCTCTTATTTTTCTGGCTTTTAAAGCAGAAGCTTAGATATTTTCTCTGAGACTTTCTTTTTTTTAACTAATGCAATCATCCCAAGACCAATTTTTCTGTTTCTTTTCCTGCATATCCCACATCGTAATGTGTTTTGTTTTCATTTTCATTTAGTTTGAAATACATCTTGCATTACAAATCCCATCCAAATGCACTCATTTTTATGAGAAGAATAAAGAAAGGAAAGTGAAACTTCCTCGTAAAATAAAGGAAGAAAAAAAGTCTGCAAAGGGTGAAAAAAATGCAACACGCTGGTTATTTTCTGTCAACCATGAGCTCCAAATCTTGTGGAAGAAAATGGGAATTGATGACAAGTCGGCTGTCTTCAAACCGGCAGACAGGTGTGGGTGATACATTTAAACAGAGCAAACAGAGCCAGCCTCCACCAAGTGTTTAGAAACCCCTTCCAATGTCCTATTTTTACCTGTTACCTTAATTGCTGATAGTCAGAGAACAGTGAGATAAATTATACGTTGGCGTTTCAAGGTTTAAACTAGGTTTGAGCTTTGCTACACAAAATAAATATTTCTCCACTGGGGTCTTTTCTGCTTCATTGACTCCCTGCAGGTGAGTGCAGATTAATTTGCTCCAAGAAAGATGGTGGTAATTATACCATCCTGCTGCTTTACTGTGCTAGGCAAACAAATGCAGACAACAGAAAAACACAGAACATGGACCAGTCTGGGGCTCCTTCAAGTGTCCTGTTCCCTAATTTAGGATCTCCTGCATGGAAGACGGATCTGCGAGTCTGAAGGGGAGGGCTTTCTGCAGGGGCTTAGAGACATGCTCTCCATCTTCATTTATCCCTGAGGAGTTTCTCTTTTAAAAAAAAATTGGAACCTGGGATTTTCATTCATACACAGGCTGTGACTTTCAACTATAGTTCAGTGAACATTTTTTCTAGATCTTTGTACTCAGTTAATGTTTTTTAATAGGGCAACAAAAAAGATACCCTAAGTTAAACTTGTAGACATTTAAATAAATATGTTAACCCACAAACTGTTCAATCTTGCCACACTTTCAGCACTACAGAAAGGACACATCACATGCAGATGTCTGAAGACTCATAATACTTGTCAGAAAGACAATAAAGTGATAATTGCCACGAATAGCATGTGTGTGGCATAGACTTCAGTTTCAACTTGGTTTAAAATTCCTGGGTCTTTTTTTGTTTGTTTGTTTTGCGGTACGCGGGCCTCTCACTGTTGTGGCCTCTCCCGTTGCGGAGCACAGGCTCCGGACGCGCAGGCTCAGCGGCCATGGCTCACGGGCCCAGCCTCTCCGCGGCACATGGGATCTTCCCAGACCGGGGCACGAAGCCGTGTCCCCTGCATCGGCAGGCAGACTCTCAACCACTGCGCCACCAGGGAAGCCCTCCTGGGTCATTTTTAGTGTGCTGTCCCTCAAATATTTAAGGGAATTTTTAACTTGGCCTGGCTATAACTGCAATTTGTGATTGGAATAGATTGATAATGCCAAATAAACCTCCACATCAAAATACACTTTACTCATATTTTCACATACCCTCTCTCTATCTACTGTGTGCAGGATAAAATGATTATTTTAAAGGAGCAGTTATTGGATAATGAGAAAGAACGTCATTCAAAGTGTGAGGTCACGTGAGCTTGCGGAAATCATATTTATGTCTATTGAAATAAAAAATATAATGTGCAAAACTCGGTAGAAAAGACCTAGCAATTCCAGGCCTAGGTATATAGATGCCAGAAAATTGCAAGCAAGTGTTTAAGCAAATACATCTACATGGATGGTCAGAGAATTCGTATTCATAGTAGTGAAAGGTGGGAGCAGTGCAAATGTACATCAGCAGATGAACAGATAAACAAAATGTGGCCCATCCATTCAATGGAATGTTCAAACACAGAAAGGGATGAAGAACTGATACTCACTACAATACCGGTAAACTTAATTTATAAGCTTTTGCATAGCAAAGGAAATGATAAACAAAATGAAAAAAAAAACCTCAAAATGGGAGAAAACATTTGCAAATGAAGCAACCAACAAGGGATTAATCTCCAAAATATACAAACAGCTCATGCAGCTCAGTATCAACAAAAACAAACAACCCAATCAAAAAATGGGCAGATCTAAATAGACATTTCTCCAAAGAAGACATACAGATGGCTAAAAAGCAAATGAAAAGATGCTCAACATCACTAATTATTAGAGAAATGCAAATCAAAACTACAGTGAGGTCCCACCTCACACTGGTCAGAATGGCCATCATCAAAAAATCTACAAACAATAAATGCTGGAGAGGGTGTGGAGAAAAGGGAACCCTCCTACACTGTTAGCGGGAATGTAAACTGGTGCAGCCACTATGGAGAACAGTACGGCGGTTCCTTGAAAAACTCAAAATAGAACTACCATATGACCCAGCAATCCCAGTCCTGTGCATATACGAGAGAAAACCGAAATTGGAAAAGATACATGCACCCCAGTACTCATAGCAGCACTATTTACAGTAGCAAGGACATGGGACCAACCTAAATGCATGTCGACAGATGAATGGATAAAGAAGGTGTGGTACATATACACAATGGAATATTGCTCAGTGATAAAAAAGAATGCAATAATGCCATTTGCAGCAACATGGATGGACCCAGAGACGGTCATACTGAGTGAAGTCAGAGAATGACAAATATCATCTATCGCTTATATGTGGAATCTTAAAAAATGGTACAAATACAGAGTCACAGAAGTAGAAAATAAACGTATGGTTACTGAGGGGAAAGCAGGGGAAGCATAAATTGGGAGATTGGGACTGACATATATACACTACTGAATATAAAGAGAGAACTAATAAGGACCTACTGTATAGCACAGGGAGCTCTACTCAATACTCTGTAGTGACCTATATGCAAAAAGAACCTAAAAACACTGGATATATGTATAACTGATTCACTTTGCTGTATAGCAAAAAGTAACACAATATTACAGGTCAACTATATTCCTATACAATTTTTTTTAAAAAAAGATGTGGTAAATATACACAGCAGAATATTATTCACCATAAAAAGAAGGAAACCTTGCCTTTTGAGACAACATGGATGGACCCTGAGGGCATTATGCTGAGTGAGACAAGCCAGACACAGAGGGCAAATATAAATACTGTATGATCTCACTTATGTGTTGAATCTAAAAAAGCTGAACTCGTAGAATCAGAGAGCAGAATGGTGGTTCCCAGAGACTGGGAGGGTACGGAGTAGGTGGAGATGCTGTTTAGTGATACAAACTTACAAACAGAAGATGCATAAATTCTGGAGAGCTAATGCACAGCATACAGATTACAGTCAACAATGTGTATTATATACTTCAAAATTCCTAAGAGACTAGATCTTAAACCTCTGACTACAAAAAATAATAATAATAATTATGTAATGGGACAGAGGCATTAGCAAAAGCCACGGTGGTGATCGTAAAGCAATATACCAATGTGTCAAAGTAACCCACTGGACACCTTAAATGTACACAATGTTATATATGTAAATTATATCTCAATAAAAATCAACCAAAAGGTAAAAAATTGTATACTGGTTAAAGCTTGAAAAAATTATATACTGGTTAAAGCTTGAAATTATAGGTTATGTTTTTTTGCCACAGTAAAAACTTGGAAAGATTAAAAAAACATACACATCACAGAGAACAGAGTGCTGAGGCATAAGAAATGTAATTTATGTGAATTCATGCAACAGATCATCAACAAAGCTGAATTTGAACATATTTTGTCCTGACATCGATACACGTGATATTTCACTATACAGACAGGCAAATAATGACAGAAGCATACCTTTCTTAAACTGTCTTTTAACGGGTACTGGCATAGAAAGCAATAAATATCCCTCTGGGAGAAAAAAAGTACAATTAGAAAAAAGTTAGCTTGAAAAATATTCCTATTGGAGAACAAGAAAATTAGCATGGTAGATTGGAAAGATCATAGAGTTTTAAAGCAGGAAATCTGAATTCTAATGGTATCTTTGGTCATTCATTTGTCTCTCCTGACCCTCATTGCCTTTATTTATCAAACAGGGATTATTTAATGCCTAAGACAGAAGGATCCACACATATTGCCCGTTTATTTAGTGTTGGATACTTCCATAATATATGTAGTTAAGATGTTTCTTTAAAGCTGTGGGAACCTGCTTTAACTTTGCGACGATAAATGGATTAAATATATGTGAAAACTGTTATGGAATTTAAAACTGCAATCAAATATTATTTCTATCATTTAATTTGGGAGAAGGAAAGAAATGATAGGCTTTTCTTAATCTTAAATGAACGTGGATACAACATTTTTCTATTATAACAGTTTTACACTTTTAGTCGCGTTTCAGTAAAAAGTTATACTTTCAAGTTTGTTTTTTTCAAGGCATTTAATCCCCTCATCCTGGAGAGGTACAGGCGTAGGCTGATGAATAATTTGGTGGAACGCTGGAAAAATGGTTGGACTAGGAGGAAGATGCTCGGATTAGACCAACTGTTCTTCCAAACCCAGAAGGAATCTGATTTTCTAAGTATCCACGTTCTCAGTGAAACAGATTTCAAATATGGTTCAACAGTTCGCGGACACTGTCCTTCCAAAGTGTATAAGTAAATCTCTTGAGAATTGAGAGCCAAAAAAAATAATAATAATAATCATAATGTGAATAAAATTAGGAGAAAGATTGAGAGATTTGTAAACAGAGGGATATTAATCCTTTTATTAAAAACTTTCACGGGCTTTCCTGGTGGCACAGTGGTTGAGAGTCCGCCTGCCGATGCAGGGGACGCGGGTTCGTGCCCCGGTCCGGGAAGATCCCACATGCCGCGGAGCGGGCTGGGCCCGTGAGCCATGGCTGCTGAGCCTGTGCGTCCAGAGCCTGTGCTCCGCAACGGGAGAGGCCACAACAGTTAGAGGCCCACGTACCACAAAAAAAAATAAAATAAAATAAAAACTTTCACGTTAAGGAAGACATTCCTTGTGGTTCTCAGTATTATAGTCAATTTTAATTTTAAAAGAGACTACGCTTGCTTTTGCTTAACTGGATTTTGTTTTGTTACTTATTTTTGGCTGCGTTGGGTCTTTGTTGCTGCACACGGGCGTTCTCTAGTTGCGGCGAGCGGGGGCTACTCTTCGTTGTGGTGCGTGGGCTTCTCACTGTGGTGGCTTCTCTTGTTGCAGAGCACAGGCTCTAGGCATGCGGGCTTCAGTAGTTGTGGCTCGTGGGCTTAGCAGCTCCGTGGCATGTGGGATCTTCCAGGACCAGGGATCGAACCCATGTCCCCTCCATTGGCAGGTGGATTCTTAACCACTGTGCCACCAGGGAAGTCCTGTTTTGTTTTCTTTTCCCCAAATTTTTTACAAGTTATTTTTTATGAGTTATTTTTGATATACTAGTGTCTTGGTTTTCATTTGATTCCTGTCACCTGTGCTCCCTGGAAAGCACGTGGTACTCAAATCCTGACAATTCTCCATCAGCAACTGACACTTGGTCTTAAGCCTGTGTCACCTCTATTTTATCACCACACTCAAAGGACAGTGCCTAGTCGAATCTTTTTGAAGTCACCCCAAAACATATACTTGTAAAGAATGGAAAAAAGGTTCCAGCAATGCAGCTCAAAGCAGCTGATGTGGAAAATGTATTTATTAAAGAAAACAACTGGAAAATCCCTGAAGCTGTATTGTTCTTACTACCCCGTCTACCACAGCCCGGCCTTTCACATCGTTTGGGGAAGGGACAGACCCCCACTGCCTAAAAATATTTTGCCACTCTAGCCTGTGAAAAATAGTTCAATAAAGAGGGTCCAGTAAATTTTAAAACTTTGCATTTAACGGCCTCTAGGAAGATCCTGGGTATTTGGAACTCTATCCAAGCAGATGTGATTTTACTTTTCAATGCTAAGCTGAAATATCGGGACACTGCATTAATTTTCTTGACGTGCATTCTCGTGTATTGAAAGCTACCCACCATGACGGCCTACCGGACCTGGCATTCCACCTAGACAGCACTGAAATCCTGGGGATTACAGTGGAGTCAAGGCAACACCGGGATGCTCTTAAAACAAGGCAGTTACGTTTCTGTTCGCATCTCCTTGGGTCCAACTGGCCTATAGCCATTTTATGCTAAAAGGGCAAAGTGTACACACAGTCATTGACTAAGTGAACCAGGATGGGGAAGACCTCATGGAGTTTTGACTCCAAGCCTGCAAAGTGAGGAACTGAGGAATGTTCTAGATAAAATATAACGCTGCTCCAAGAAAGGAAGACCCTGGAATGTGGAGAGCTTATCTCTATATTCTAACTTGTGCTAGACCATAACCATGTCCTGATAAACAGATCCACATTTGAGCACAGAATTGAGATCATTTTCATTTCCAGTTGCATGATAACACATGTAGACATGTAATCATGAAGCCAGCTGCAGTTCCATCCAATTTAAAGGACTGTGTGTGTTATAAATAATGGTGTGATGTTCTCCTCTGAATAGGACTTTTATCAACAATATGTTGTAGATTCTCAGACATTTCAGGATCAAACTATGTACAAAAGGATATTGAATTAATGCAAATAAAAGTCCTTGTGAAATAAAATCCAATGGAATTATGCATAAATCATGAATATGTTCACCAGAGAGAAATTCTCATGGCTTTATTCTCCTAAGCAGGAAAAATAATCTTACACTTAAAACTATGCAATTAGTAGTACACTTTGAAATATTCTTTTTTTTTGCTTTGAGGGTAACACTGCCTTTTTTTTTTTAACATCTTTATTGGGGTATAATTGCTTTACAATGGTGTGTTAGTTTCCGCTTTATAACAGAGTGAGTCAGTTATACATATACATATGTTCCCATATCTCTTCCCTCTTTGTCTCCCTCCCTCCCACCCTCCCTATCCCACCCCTCCAGACAGCCACAAAGAACCGAGCCGGTTTCCCTGTGCCATGCGGCTGCTTCCCACTGGCTATCTACCTTACGTTTGTTAGTATATATATGTCCATGTCTCTCTCTCGCCCTAACACACCTCACCCTTCCCCCTCCCCATATCCTCAAGTCTGTTCTCCAGTAGGTCTCTGTCTTTATTCCTGTTTTACCCCTAGGTTCTTCATAACATTTTTTTTTCTTAAATTCCATATATATGTGTTAGCATACGGTATTTGTCCTTCTCTTTCTGACTTACTTCACTCTGTATGACAGACTCTAGATCTATCCACCTCATTACAAATAGCTCAATTTCGTTTCTTTTTATGGCTGAGTAATATTCCATTGTATATATGTGCCACATCTTCTTTATCCATTCATCCGACGACGGGCACTTAGGTTGTTTCCATCTCCGGGCTATTGTAAATAGAGCTGCAATGAACATTTTGGTACATGACTCTTTCTGAATTCTGGTTTCCTCAGGGTATATACCTAGTAGTGGGATTGCTGGGTCATATGGTAGTTCTATTTGTAGTTTTTTAAGGAACCTCCATACTGTTCTCCATAGTGGCTGAACCAATTCACATTCCCACCAGCAGTGCAAGAGTGTTCCCTTTTCTCCACACCCTCTCCAGCATTTATTGTTTCTAGATTTTTTGATGATGGCCATTCTGACTGGTGTGAGATGATATCTCATTGTAGTTTTGATTTGCATTTCTCTAATGATTAATGATGTTGAGCATTCTTTCATGTGTTTGTTGGCAGTCTGTATATCTTCTTTGGAGAAATGTCTATTTAGGTCTTCTGCCCATTTTTGGATTGGGTTGTTTATTTTTTTGTTATTGAGCTGCATGAGCTGCCTGTAAATTTCAGAGATTAATCCTTTGTCAGTTGATTCATTTACAAATACTTTCTCCCATTCTGAGGGTTGTCTTTTGGTCTTGTTTATGGTTTCCTTTGCTGTGCAAAAGCTTTGAAGTTTCATTAGGTCCCATTTGTTTATTTTTGTTTTTATCTCCATTACTCATGAATGGAGATAAATATTGAAATATTCTTAAATTCCACTTTAATTAAAAGGGGACTCCTGGGCTTCCCTAGTGGCGCAGTGGTTGAGAGTTCGCCTGCCGATGCAGGGGACGCGGGTTCGTGCCCCGGTCCAGGAGGATCCCACATGCCGCGGACTCATACTTTTACATGTACCTGGAAGCCCCCTCACATAGAGTTTTAAATTGATTTCCCACAAATTATGCCTGCAGTGTTGGGAAGCTAGAGTGGTAGACTGTACTTTCAGAGATGGTGTAAGATGTGATCCCTGGCCTTCGCTGGCATGGAATCCAGGCTGTTGCTTTGTCTCCTTGCCTAGTAGTTCACAGCCAGTAAGACTGGCCCCACCTGAATTATTTAACTCATCTTATCCTTTAAGATAATTACAAGGAGTTGTTCTAGAACTAAATGACTTACAAATTTGGGGCTTGCATATGCATTTTTGTCTTTTCTTCATTTTCACTTTTACTGAAGATAGAAATACCTCCTGGTCTTTGGTTCTGCCTGCTAGTTTTTTATAATCCCTGCTCTGGATTACCTCATTCTGCCAGTCTCTGTTGCAATATGATTTATTTTTTTTTAATTAAATTTTCATTATAATTCCCTCATGCATCTGTCTTCCTTAGAATGTTTTGTAGTTTGGTATAGCTTAAGAAAGAGAAAGGAAGGCAAGGAAGGAAGGAAAGGAGGGAAAGAAGAAAGGGAATTCTGTTTGGACACTGTACTAACAGGTCATATTAGTATTTGATTTGCTCATTATATATGAATTTACAATATTCTGCTTTTTTTCCTTCAAATTTTAAAAATATTTTTTATTATGGTAAAATATTTATAACAAAATGTATCATTTTAACCATTTTCAAGTGTACAGTTTATTAGCATCAAGTACTAAGTTCATTCAAAATGTTATGAAAAAAAAAAAAAAAGGTTGGGGGGACTCCTGAGATTGAGTTTTTATTTACTGTGAAACCACTGGAACACTTTCTCTTGATGACCCTCTCAATATACATGTCTCTTCATTCAGCACATGTGCACTGATTTTCAAATTTTATTTTTAACATGTTCATTTTATGGAGGCTCTAAGCATTTTGTACTGTGAAAGCATATTTAATGGTTCTTGAGGCTGCTCCCAACGCCATGTAAAAATGGGAAAAAACATAGACACTGACAGTTCCCTAGGAGATCATAAAGCCTAGATTTAATATTAGAAGATGAACTTCCCTTTTAATAGTTACCCTAATCTATATTTCTAATTTATGAGAAATAATTTCTCCCAGTTAATTGGCACCATGATCTCTAAATAAACTATAAAACAAATTTGCTAGGCTCAGACGGCTAAAGAAAGACCATACATACAAACTCTTATGTATAAGATAAATAAGATACAATGTAGAACACAGGGAATATAGCCAATAATTTACAATAACTTTAAATAGATTATAATCTATAAAATATGCTGTACACCTTAAACTGTTATAATATATAGAGTTATAATAATCAACGCTAATTTTTAAAAAGCTCATAAAATCACCACTGACTTTTCCAGTTTGAGATGCTATCAGATATCCAAAGAGACATGACAATTTTAACCTTTTGGAAAGCAATGTACATTTTCAGGAAGCTCTGAATTGAAGACAGAAGTCAGGGAGTGGCTTTCAGAAAAGGGAGTTGAATGCATGGCATTAGAAAAGAACACTGTGGGGGCAGGCAAGAGAAGACAAACGTCATGTTTCAGGAGGAGATGGATCTACCCCAAATCCTGAGAAGGAGAAAGAAGGGAGCACGGACGCAAGAGGGTTCAATTACAAAGAAATCGGGTAAATACACGATGAAAATAGGCTTGCACATGTGTTCACTACAGCCTATTAAGAGGATGAAATCCAGGAGAAAAGGGAAACAACAGAAAACGTGAGGACAGACGTCGTTCCCTGATAGCAGAAGCCTCACAAAGAATTATCCCTAACAAGGCCGTGTGCAAAATACAGAACTGAAACAAGGAATAAAGGCAGATGGTGGAGAAGGGGTGAGGGCAGAGTGAATGTCACCGGAAACTTCTGTAGATTTGGGAACTTTGGTGTTGTCACTGTTTGCAGTTGCTATGACTGTTGATCTTGTGAGGAAAATGGAAGATGCTACGTGGAGATACTGACAAATGAAGCAGAAGGGACAGAAACAAACCAAGGAGCATATGGACTAAAAGAGAAAGAATTCAGGAAATAGAAAGTCACACCAAGGAGGGAGCCCTCCTGCACTGTTGGTGGGAATGGACATCAGTGCAGCCACTATGAAGAACAGTATGGAGGCTCCTCAGAAAAGTAAAAACAGAGCTACCATATGACCCAACAATCCCACTCCTGAGCATATATCCAGACAAAACTATCATTCAAAAAGATACATGCACCACAACGCTCATAGCAGCACTGTTCATAATAGCCAAGGCATGGAAGCAACCTAGGTGTCCACCAGTAGATGAATGGATAAAGAAGATGTGGTACATACATACAATGGAGTATTACTCAGCCATGAAAAAGAATGAGGTAATGTCATTTGCAACAACATGGATGGACCTAGAGATGATCATAGTGAGGGAAGTAAGTCAGAGAAATACAAATACCGTATGATATCGCTTACATGTGGAGTCTAAAAATGATATAAATGAACTTATTTACAAAACAGCAGCAGACTTATAGACAAAGAGAACAGACTTGTGGTTGTAAAGGGGGAGGGGGGAGGGGAGGAAAGGATTAGGAGTTTGGGATTAGCAGATGCAAACTAGTATATATAGGATGGATCAAAAACAAGGTCCTACTGTCTACCAGAGGGAACTCTATTCAATGCCTTGTGATAAACCGTAACGGAAAAGAATATGAAAAAGAATGTACAAATATGTATAACTGAATCACTCCGCTGTACAGCAGAAATTAACACAACATTGTAAATCAACTATAGTTGAATAAACTAAAAAAACATCACATGAAGGAAAAAGCAAGGGTCATTTGATCCAATGGCTTTTGTCAAATCATTTGTAGTAGAGTGTATCTATTTTTTCTTTTTACCCTGAGGTCAAATGAAAAATTTTAAATGTAGTGAAAGCCACACGGCATTCTCACTCTCAGTGTCCGCCAAATGAGCCTGTTTGTCAAGCAGAGAGGTTCAACCTAAGTACCTGATTCTGATACAATTAACTGAGGAGGCCTTCATTAATTTATGAGTCCTTAATATTTCACTCTTTAAGTCAATGCAGAAATACAAATTACATCCTAGGAAATTATCTGGCAATTACACTGAATCGTATAACACATATGACCAGAGAGTTTGCAGCAGGAGACAACTATATGTTTATGGACCCAATCTCTCTTGTTAATCCAGGAATCTCCTGCAGTTTAGTTTTCACTGGGGCAAGGACAACAACAGTTGTTGCTGGATTCAAAGAATCTGTCAGTTTAATGGATGGGAGACCTTGTAACTGAAGGCAAAATTTTAGGGAGAATATTTAAGCTTAAACTCTAATATTACAGTTTAGTAACAAAGCTTCTTTTATGAAGAAATAATTCAACCAGTAGTGTCTTATTTTGTAAACTACGTAAGGTTGATCCATTATTTTAAGTTATGAATTAAAATAGATTTTGTTGGGCTTCCCTGGTGGCGCAAGTGGTTGGGAGTCTGCCTGCCGGTGCAGGGGACACGGGTTCGTGCCCCGGTCCGGGAGGATCCCGCATGCTGCAGAGTGGCTGGGCCTGTGGGCCGTGGCCGCTGGGCCTGCGCGTCCGGAGCCTGTGCTCCGCATTGGGAGAGGCCACAGCAGTGAGAGGCCCGCATAACACACACACACACACACACACACACACACACACAAAGATTTTGGTGATAAAATCCAAAGATTTAAAGTAAATGAAATGATAAAATGTAAATGAAAATAAAACCATAGATGATTTCATTGACGCCCTTCTATACAAATGGTTATTCTTTCTAATTAATTCATTTTTATTTAGTTTTGGCCACGTTGGGTCTTCGTTGCTGCACGCGGGCTTTCTCTAGTTGTGGTGAGTGGGCTTCTCATTGCAGTGGCTTCTCTTCTTGTGGAGCACAGGCTCTAGGCATGCGGGCTTCAGTAGCTGCAGCACGTGGGTTCAGTAGTTGTGGCACATGGGCTTAGTTGCTCCACAGCATGCGGGATCTTCCCAGAGCAGGGCTCAAACCCGTGCCCCCTGCATTGGCAGGCGGATTCTTAACCACTGCGCCGTCAGGGAAGTCCCACAAGTGGTTATTCTACGTACTCATGCTTGTATAAGGTCAGTATGACCTGCAAAAGTAACTTCTATCCTTTTATATTGCAAGTGTTCATCACAACCTGGATTATTACTGGTTTAGTTTATACATGAAAACAGAAATAGGAGGATAATTACAGAGAACCCTATAAATTAACCCTGAATAGTTTTCTTTTTATTTGAGATATGTTTTCTCATTTCTTTGTGTCACTCTAGAAATCCTTGATTCAAACTTCTCTTCATCGAAGTCATGGCAATTCTTCCTTAAATTGTTTGGGTGACATGGAGTTGGCAGTCTCAAGGCTCCTTCAGTCCTTGGAATCTCAGGGGGAAGGTGGACCAGTATTTTGTTCCCTGATGCTTTTAAGCTTAGAATCATGGGTTTTGAGGATTGTTTTACCTAGGCTTAAAATCTTAGTGTAGTGATTACCGGCTTTGGGACTTTCTCAACATTCCCAGTTTACAACAAGTTCAGACAATGTTAGAGAACGTTAAATGCAGTATATTTGTAAGGCAGCTGACAGAGAACCCTCAATCTGGATTAAGTATGCACCTTCCTGTTTACACAGAGCCCTGGATAGAGATTACTTAACTTGCTATAGTTGGTCTGGGGTGTTTTCAGCATTAGAGCAAAAGCATTCTCCCTAAAACCAATCTCATCTCCCCCACAGTCAAGTCTTCACAGGTATCAAAATCAAACTTACGGTTACCCAAGGGGAAACATGGGGGAAGTGTTAAATTTGGAGATTGGGATTGACACATACACACTACTGTATATAAAACAGACAACTAATAAGGACCTACCGTAGAGCACAGGGAACTCTACTCAATACTCTGACAACCTAGATGGGAAAAGAATCTAAAAAAGAGAGGATACATGTGTACGTATAACTGATCCGCTTTGCTGTACACCTGAAACTAACACAACATTGCAAATCAACAGTACTCCAATAAAAATTTTTAAACAAAGACAGATCTTCAGGAAAACAATACTGTAATACATAAGAACAAATCGGACTCCACTTTGCATCTGTTTTTAACTTTAACCTTTGTATTCTATTGCAGGGGTTGCCCACCCCCAGGTCGCAGAGGGTTACTGGTCCGCAGCCTGTTAGGAACAGGGCCACACAGCAGGAGGTGAGTGGCGGGCAAGCGAGCGAAGCTTCACGCTTCACCCGCCACTCCCCATTGCTCGCGTGACTGCTTGACCGTCACCCCGAACTCCGGTCTGTGGAAAGACTGTCTTCCATGAAACTGGTCCCTGGTGCCAAAAAGGTTGGGGACCGCAAATGTTGCCTAGAGCCTGAAATATACAGGACAGCCCATTCTCAAGGCTCTGACCTTTAAGGGTGTAACACTTTTCTACTCCTATAGAGTTAAAAAGTTGCAGAACAGAGAATAACATTGGACTTGTCGGAGGTTTACAGGAACATCAAGACCTGACCTACCTGGACAGATGCAAGAACAAAGGACTCCAACACAAAGACATCCGCGAGAACCAACCACACCTCCTCCCCTTTTTAGTACAAAAGAAGCCTGAATTCTGACTTGGGCACGATGGTTCTCTGGGACATTAGCCTGCCATCTTCTCGGTCTGCTGGCTTTCCAAATAAAGTTGCTATTCCTTGCCCCAGGACCTCATCTCCCCATTTATTGGCCTGTCCTGTGGCAGCAGTACGAGCTTAGACTTGATAACGATGGTTTCTTCCTTTCATGGTTAGGAATGTTCAATCCTCTAGCTGTCTAATTTGTACATGTGACATACAGAGTTTTTTTGGTAAAAGATTACAATTCTGTACTATGAGTCTACATAGTATATGTAATTCTGATTCCTCAGAGTAAGTGGTCAACACGTGCTTTCTAGGTGGGGTGGCCTGCCTCTCCCAGGTCAGTGAATGTGAGGTCAGGCCTCTGCTCTACAGAGTAAAAATAAACTTTCCGCATCCCAGTTTCCTGCAGGTTACCTTCCTTACTCCTTTCTGAACCTAGTTTACCACAAACATACGCTGTCAGAGGTGGTCGGATGTCCGAAGATAGAAAACCTTCAGGAAGAAACATACTCGGATTCCTTATTACTGTTCCAAGCTCTGTGTATTTTTCATGCCCGATGCATTTTGAATGTTATGGAATGGAGGCGTGAAAAATGGTAGACAAATGTATCCCATACTTGAAAGATACATACATCACGTTTGCTGGTCCCCTGTGGAAAACTGGCCCTAATTTTAGGAGGCTCATGCTGCTGGTTTGCAAACATCTTTATACCTATCTCTGTGATTATTCTTTATACCTATTTCTATGATTATTCTTTGTGTTGGCACGAATCCATCTGTCCAGACTTGCCCAGTAAACTTTGTACCCAGAGAGCGGCTGGGAATTCATCTTACACTTAATGGAGCGGGCTATTTTATATCTGCTATGCTTTGAATTCTAGAGAAGCAAACCCGTAGGTGATTTCTGCTAACATAGACACAGATGGCTTTGAGGTGGTTCTTACCGTGTTTGTTGGATTTAAAAGTAGTAGCATTTTACTGAGAAATGGAAATAATTACCATGCACCACTATGTACGTTTATCCAACCAAAAAGGCATCTCCGGGCTTCCCTGTGGCGCAGTGGTTGAGAGCCCGCCTGCTGATGCAAGGGACATGGGTTCGTGCCCCGGTCCGGGAAGATCCCACGTGCCGCAGAGTGGCTGGGCCCGTGAGCCATGGCCGCTGGGCCTGCGCATCCGGAGCCTGTGCTCTGCAACGGGAGAGGCCCGCATACCA
>NW_006770853.1:37317-62467 GCF_000442215.2 Lipotes vexillifer
AACCGTTCCCTACCTCAGTAGACTAGTACTTTCATAGGGGCATGGTTTGGTGTTCTAAAAAATAATTGTGAAAGAAGTTTTGAAACTAGCATGATTACATACTCTGACATTTTTAGATACAGCATAAAATTTTATAAAATATTTATGTAAAATGTTTATGAATTATCTATATTTAGAAAGAAAATTTTATAGGATGAGCTTCAGTACCAAATTCATTAAAAGTCCACAGCAAAGCAAGTACTGAATGAAGAAAAACACAACATAATTGTAAATGGAGAAGCCGATATAATATCATGAAAGCAAGAAACCTGATGCTCCCAGTAGAAGACAGAGAGAGTAATTAGTTGATTAAACTCTTACAGAGAAAACAGGAAGAATGTCTTCAAATGTTCAGAATGAATAAATTGTCTATGGTCACAAGTTTAAATCAGTTAGTGCCCATAGTGCATTTGTTTTTAGGATGTGATGAATATTACATTGTATTTTGATGTAGAATACATTTTATTTTTAATGCTCAATAAACTGAAATTATCAAACCATTTATGTAAAATATATATATCACTGATCAACAATTATTCATACAGATTTCATATCTGCAATGTATTGGATTTGACATGTATGAAAACTGAAATAGGCAAGTATGATGACTCAAACTCTCCCACATTTGTGATCAGAAACATTTATTCAAAATGCAGATCAAAAGTAGCCATTTTCAAGTTTGTGCATGTTGGGAATAAAATGCTTCTCTCAAAGGAAAGTCACATGATAAGAAATAAAAGAAAACCAGTAGATAGAAATCCATACGTATTTTACTTAAAGTGAAAAATTCAGCATAAAAACCTCTATATTCTTCATACTGAAAAATATGTTATTTCCTAGTTTCTGGTAAAAAGTAAAGCCATAATAATTTGGTTTAAAATAATTTTCCAACACAGTTTTCTATTTCTTCCTCACTGCACTTAAAAACTTACCAGTTGAAAACTCTGGAGAGGGTGTAGAGAAAAGGGAACCTTCCTGCACTGTTGGTGGGAATGTTAAGTTGGTACAGCCACTATGGAGAACAGTATGGAGGTTCCTCAAAAACTAAAAATTGTACTACCATTTGACCCAGCAATCCCACTCCTGGGCATATATCCAGACAAAACTATCATTCAAAAAGATACATGCACCCCAATGTTCATAGCAGCACTATTTACAATAGCCAAAACATGGAAACAACTTAAGTGTCCATCAACAGACGAACAGATAAAGAAGATGTGGTGCATATACACAATGGAATATTACTCAGCCATAAAAAAGGATGAAATAATGAATGCCTTTTGCAGCAATGTGGATGGACCTAGAGATCATCATACTAAATGAAGTGAGACAGAGAAGTACAAATACCATATATCACTTATATGTAGAATCTAAAATATGACACAAATGAACTTATCTACAAAACAGAAGAAGACTCACAGACGGAGAACCGACTTGAGGTTGCCAAGGGGGAGGGGGTGGGGGAGGGATGGATTGGGAGTTTGGGTCAGCAGATGCAAACTACTATGTACAGGATGGATAGACAACAAGGTCCTACTGTATAGCACAGGGAACTATATTCAATATCCTGTGATAAACCATAATGGAAAAAGAATGTGTGTGTGTGTGTGTGTGTGTGTGTACATACACACACACACACACAGTACATACATATGTATATATAATAGAATCGTTTTGCTGTACAGCATAAATTAACACAACATTGTAAATCAGCTACGCTTCAATTAAATAATTTGTTTTTAAATCTTAAATTCCACCCCATCAAAACAGAACAAAGCTGTTCAAAGCTACCTTTTGGGGGGAAAAAAGAAAACTCTTATTAAGCAAAAAAACAAACAAAAACAACAGTTAAGGCGGGAATAAAATGTCACTTAATGGACTTTACTCTCTGTGGAGATAAAAAACAAAAACTTCTTTATGTTATGTTGAAGGGGCTGAAGACCCCAAGCTGATAAGGAGCAAATTCACTATTTTGTGCACTTGCTCCAGAGTTTTTCATATTTCGACATCATTTTATTCCATACATAAAAACTACAAATGGAAGATGTTAATTAGCTCCAAGTCTTCCGAGCTAGGAGTCAAAAAGGTTCTCTGATTTCAGCTTGGTTATCTTCCAAGTATCTCACTGTCACTCCGTCATGAAGCATGAACTTCCTGAACTTCTCATTTAAAAGAAAAAAAAAAAATTAAAGGACTGTGCTTGCACACATATATAAGCAAGCATGAGAAAACATGAATGCTGTTTGATTTGCTTCCAGCAAGCCTTCAGAAGGACAGCGTCAGCTTTAAAACATGATGATAAGAAAAATTTTAGGAAACTAATAAAGTTACATATTTTCCCATCCAAAAATATACTAGAAGTAAAAATGCCTCCAAAATTGCATTGTTGAATATCAGAACAAAATTTCTGTTTTGTTTTTATTTTTAAAAAACTAGAATCACACTATAAAAGACCTGTAAGGACGTACTGGTTTGTCCCCGGTTTGTGCTGTTTGCATATCTGCGCAGCACAACCTACCTTACCATTGGAACAGCGGCTTTGGAAGCTCTTTTTACATTTACAAATACCTACAGAGAACATCATAGTAATATTTTCCCTTTAAAATAGTGTTCAGGGCTTCCCTGGTGGCGCAGTGGTTGAGTCCGCCTGCCGATGCAGGGGACACGGGTTCTTGCCCCTGTCCGGGAAGATCCCACATGCCGCGGAGCGGCTGGGCCCGTGGGCCGTGGGCGCTGGGCCTGCGCATCCGGAGCCTGTGCTCCGCGGCGGGAGGGGCCGCAACAGTGAGAGGCCCACGTACCGCAAAAAATAAAAATAACAAAAATAATAATAGTATTCAGATTAGAATGAGTCTGATTTTTATTTTTTTCCACCAAGCTGCGTGTCTTGTGGGACCTTAATTCCCCGACCAGGGATTGAACCTGGGCCCTTGGCAGTGTGAGCACAGAGTCCTGTGCCAGGGAATTCCCAGAATCAATCTGATATTAACCCATTCTGTAGGATTTGATTACACAAATGTTTGGCTTCATTTTACAAAACAAATAATTTGCAAAATGAATTACAAAATGATTTCCAACACTGCGATTTTACTATTGTGGATTATTTTGTTTGACTGTACAGAGTCCAATTAAACCACTGCATTGGGTTTCCTTTGTCATATCAATAATAGTACTAAAAGCTCTTTACCAAGTTGCTTAATAGCGCAATCTCTTTCTGTTCAAGTATTTTTAAATGTCATTACTCTGACGTATCACTGCCAAGTACTATGAAGTCTTATAAACCAACCACAATACATTTCGTAAAAACGAATACTTCAAGTCACTTCTGGTTTCTGTTTTTTCAAAGCGTTCTTTCAAAACAATATATGATCTTTAAAGGGTAAGTAAAAATAAACTGAGGTCCCCTGAAGATTGGGACATGCTATCTTTTTAAATGGGATTATGTTTCCCTCTTGGTGGTTTATAACAAAATTTACTTCTTTGAAGCCCCATCTATTTATGTCAAACAACTGTTCTTGTACAAGACAGATTGCGAACATCTGAATAAAAGCCAAGAGTTCAAATCAGTCTCCTTTAAAGGTATGATGGGTTTTCTTTCCTCTGTTGTATAGGAGCATCTCACAGTGACACAATCTTTGAGGATTCATCTCTTTTATAATTAAATTGCCCCGAAGAAAGTTCCCAGTCCTCTTTTCCTAATTTCTTAGCAATTCTAGCACAAGCACACATCTGATAATAAAGAATACTTCCAAAAAGAAAAAAAAAAAAAGAATACTTCAAACAGCACAGCAAGCATTAAAACTGCTTGAAGAATTAAAAGTTCAACACTCATAGTATTAATTATGTTTTCACATACCACGCTTTCTCTGTGACAGCATTTTTATCTTGGGCGGCAGCATCTAAATGCTTTAAAGGAGATCAACCCTTCCCAGGACTATTCCTAGGTGAGCATGCTCCTGTGACCCAGATTCTTATCTTAGTTTCTCATAAAACCTTTCAAAGATGCTTTATCCACAGTTGAGTGTGTATGGAGACAGATAGATGGGTAGAGAGATCCATCCAGTACTAGGAGGGAATCACCAGACATCATTTCATGACTTTCTCTCCTGGACTTTTCTCTGCTTATCTGCCTGAGTGGGGACCTTCCCCCCGATGGAATGATTACCCTGGTCCAGACACAGAGGCCAACACGTCTCGTTCTTTGCTCCTACCCTCTTGGTTGAAGTCGGGCTATTTTGAAGTCGCGCTATTTTTATGAGGATATAGAGGCAAATATGGATGAAGGAAGTTGCCCAGGACCACAGGGTTGATACATAGCCTGAGGGAGACCAGAACATTGCGGCGAGAAGGTTGAGTCTGTCCCCACCGTGCTATACACCCACCGTGTGAATATATAACACTCCTCTATGTTATCACAGTAACTTTTATACATCCTTCCAGCCCCGAGAGACCTCCCTTAGTCTCCTAAAAGGATTCACAATGTTCCAAAGGATATAAGTAGATCATAATTTAATTAGTTAATTACCCTTACCTAGCAGACTTCTAATTATGCTTTTGGAAAACACATCTCCAAATCTTTATTCTACCATTGCACTCTGTTCATAATGCCCTTTTTTCCCCATGATAAAGGTTTAATTTTTATGTATTCCAACCTGATATTCAAATGGATCTTGCTAGTTGATACTCTGCAAAATCGAATTTTTTTTAAAAAAACTAAAAATTTATTGTGATTTTTTAATATATTAAATAGATAGATGACAGAGAGATGGACAAAGATAGATGATAGATATAGACAGATGCTAAACAGATGATAGATAATAGATATAAAGATACACAATAGATATAGATAGATGAAAGATAATATCGATAATGGATAGAAATAGATGATGGATAACTAGGTAGACATTTATGTAATCTAGTATTTACTTTTATAGATAGATGATTCATGCTGGGTAGATATACAGATACAGATAGATAACAGACAGATGGTAAGTAGATACAGATAGAAGATGGATAACAGAGGTCAATAGATAACACATAGATAGATGATGGATAGATAGGAAGATAATGGATAGATATAGATGTTTAAGTCATCTCGCATTTACTTTTGTGTATGAAGTGGAGTTAAGATCCAAGCACCTATTTCCTCAGAATAAACCGGTCTGTTCCTTCGAACCCTCTAATTTTGCAATTATTCGAAACCCTACATTTATTCCACCTCCAGGTGCCCTGCAGCCTCTTGTTAAGACTTTCTCTGATATTTCTTAAGCCCCCCTTTTATTTCACACGCACACATCACTCATTATCCATACTGGAGCAATAGCAGATGCAGGTGGATGGACAGATGCTTGGCAGGAAGTGTTTCTCCACATCGTCTCCTCCAAAAGGTGCAGGGACACTAAATCCAAGTACGCTTTCCAGCTCGGGGGTCAAAGAGGAAAACGAGCATGTGGCCAGAGCAAGAGAGAGAAAGCACGCCCTTCCCAGGGCACAGAAGCTCTGGACCACACAGAGGCTGAAAGCAGCCTCTTTGGGAGAAGAAAAACTAGTAAGAAAGCACATCCATTGTACAAGGAAGAGCTGGTATATATATACAATGGAATACTACTCAGCCCTAAAAAAGGATGAAATAATGCCACTTGCAGCTACCTGGATGGGCCTAGAGATGATCATACTAAGTGAAGTAAGTCAGACAGAGAAAAACAAATATCATATGGTATCCCTTATATGTGGAATCTAAAATATGACACAAATGAACTTATTTATAAAACAGAAACAGACTCAGACATAGAGAACAGACTTGTGGTGGGCCAGAGAGGGTGGGGGAGGGAAGGGCTGGGAGTTTGGGGTTAGCAGATGCAAACTAGTATACACAGAACAGATGAACAACAAGGTCCTACTGTACAGCACAGGGAACTATATTCAATATCCTGTGATAAACCATAATGGAAAAGAATATTAAAAAATATTGTATATGTATGTATAACTAAAGCCCTTTGCTGTACAGAAGTTAACACAGAACTGTAAATCAACTAGATCTCAATTAAGAAAATAAAAAATAAAAAAATACAAAGAACACCCATCACGGCTAGCCTATGATTGTGCAGTCTCCATCTCTAGACTCTCCAGCCCTAGAAACTGTGTACCCATCGGTTTTCAAGAATGTAAAAAGCAACGATCTTCCAATAATTAGACAGCCTCACTCTTGCTTCGGAGCTTCCAAAGAAGCAGAGAGGAGACCAGAACTCTTGGCAGAGACCAGGATTTATCACTTTTAGAATAAAGGTCACAGTGGCTGACAACACACAACCTTGAAGAATAGATAACCCGACCCGTGGACTCTCTCCTGCTATGCCCCATCCAGCCTCCTGGAATTTATCACCCTCGTGGACAGAGGCGAATCTAACCCATCAGCACTAGAGGAAAGAAACATGGAAACAAGAGAGAGGATTTTCATGTCTAGTTTATATGAGAATGTAGGTATTTTTTAAGTCTTCTTTGAAATTCATTTATCTTTCATAATCAATCTCACTTTCTATCCCTTCAATTTTCTTCAAGCTCACTGGTGCTAGGTATTTGTACATATTTACATAATTGGGACATAAAATGCTTTGTACCAGATTTTTTCACTTAAAAAATCATATCATGCTTCAATTAAAAAAGAGAAAGAAAAGGAAATCACATCATGCAACATTCTTTTGATTTATTTAAAATTGGGCATTTAGATTATTTTTAGCAGCTCAAAAATTCAAAATGCCGTGAACCCTCTCCTGTAATAACTTGCCTCTTGGACACATTTCTAAGGATAAAGTCCTAGGACCGGAATTAGAGTCTATGGAAACCACCATTTTGAGTCCCTTGTTATTTATTGCGAATTTCTCTCAAAAACAGGGTGGCAAATACGGTAACTGACATTATTCTTTAACTTAAGATGTATTTTAAGACTAGCGAGCATGTGAAGGTATAAGAAAGCTGATGAAGTTATTCAAAACGTAAAGTTTGACCTGATCTTCTTAGTTTGAGGGTGATTAACAAAAATTGGGGGACCTATAGCCCACCTTCCCACCTTAGGTGTGAATGTCTTTGCAAAACGTCTTCAGCTTTCAAATTCTGTCTGCAACTTAATTTCTTGATAAATGATCAAATTTTTTTGTTGTTTGTTTTATATCTTTTAGGTTATATAAAAATTATATGTTTTACTTACAGTGAGGACACAATAGAATTTACAATTTTTCTTCCTGTAGCAGTGACCTATCTCCAGTGAAATATCCTCAGCCTCACACTCATTTTGTTACACATTTTTTTATCTCCTCTCAATCCAATTCAATCCCAGAGACAAATCCCTTCATCAGTTAAAAAGTTGGCTACATATCATTCTGTTCATTTCCTTTATATACATACACAGATCTACAGATGACACGTTCATTTCTGTTTTAATATACACAGAATTTTGACAGTCGATTTTATGTGTGAACTTGGCTAGGCTATGGTGCCCAGGCATTTGGTCATACAGTCCTCTAGATGTTGCTCTAAAGGTATTTTGTAGACGTACCTCACATCTATATTCAGTTGACTTTAAGGGAGATGACCCTTGATCATGTGCAAGGGCACCATCCGATCTCTGAAGGCCTTACGAACAAGAGAAAAACTGAGAAAGCCTGGAGAAAAAGGAATTCTGCCTCAAGCCGGTAACACAGAAATTCTGCCCGACTTTCCAGCCTGCT
Organism: Lipotes vexillifer; assembly: GCF_000442215.2. Classification (NCBI taxonomy): domain Eukaryota; kingdom Metazoa; phylum Chordata; class Mammalia; order Artiodactyla; family Lipotidae; genus Lipotes; species Lipotes vexillifer. The sequence continues at coordinate 45,081 of NW_006770853.1, forward strand.
GGTCGACCCTTCAGGTTTCACATTTGCCTGTCCAGACAATCAGGTAAGCAATTCCTTAAAATAAATCTCGGTTGGTTCTGGAAAACCTTAATCCAGAAATGATTCCATGCTTCTTATTCATGCTGTTTTTGCACCTAATATATGTTGTGCCATGATTACACATCACCACAGAATGATTTATGCCTTTCCTTTTAAGGGACACATACAATTCCTCTGCGTTAGGTATACCAGATGCCTACTTATTCATTTATCTCTCGATGGATATTTTGATTGTGCTTCAAATTCCCTTTATGACACAAGACACCGAAGAGACTTATTCACGAGCCACATGCTCTTCTCAACAATTTTATAGGGACTTCCCTGGCGGTCCAGTGGTTGGGACTTTGCCTTCCAGTGCAGGGGGTGCAGGTTCGATCCCTGGTCGGGGAGCTAAGATTCCACATGCCTCGGGGCCAAAAAACCACAACAGAAAACAGAAGCAATATTGTAACAAATTCAATGAAGACTTTAAAAAATGGACTACATCAAAAAAAAAAAAAATACAACACACACACACACACACACACACACACACACAGATACTCGTAACCACAACATCTATGAAAAGCTCCAGATGTTGCCATTGTCTCAATTTCTGTATCAACAGGCATGTCCAACTGGACACGTTCCAAACAGAACTTTTGGTTCTCATCCTACAAAACTGCCTGCCTCCCAGTCCATTTTTACCATTTGTGCAAGTGATCCCACTGTGTTGTCTAAGCCACAGTGAAAGGGTCATAATGGATTCCTCTTCTCGCAGACCCTGTGCATCTCACCCATCAGCCAGTACCTCTGACCCTTCTTCCAAAATGAAACCCACACCCTGCCCCCACCCTATGTTTCACCTCGTCCTGTGATCAGCCTTCCTGCTGTTCTCTCTGCTTCCACTGGAGCGTTAACTCACCCCCCCTTGGCAGCAGCCCAGAAGACACTCCTAAAGCATACATCTGATGGAGCCACTCCCTTATTTCAACTGGGCCCATCACCGTTCATGGTACTTAGAATCGAACCCAAGCGTTTGCCAAGGACAACGAAACCTCATTTGCTTGGGTCCCTCCGTACAGCTTTTTCACTTGCTCGTAATACTGCAGCCACATGGCTCAGCCTTCAGACGCAGCCAGCCCTGTGTCTGCTGCCGGGTATAGGCCTTGACTGTCCCTGATGCTTCATGGGCCATTATCCCAATCTGCCCATCATCAGCTTCTCCGTTTCCCCATCTGCACGTAAACAGAACCTTGTCTGGCTGTGTGATTCTATAGGCACGATGTGAATCAGACACTGACACCTGTCCTAAGGCAAACCGACCCCGTGAAAAGCTTGAGATGATTTCTCTTTTCAGATAACACCACGCAAACATTTTTTTAAGAGCAGCCTGGAACAGGAGTTTATGAGGACAATTTCCTGCTCGTGCTGATTTACATAGGAAAGTGCTAAGTAGAAACAGTCAAGTGCTGATAAGATGCTTACAGGCCCACACTTATCAGGAGAGACAAACACCATTGGCTGTTTATACAAGGAAAAGGGGGGGGAAATAGACTACATTCAATGTGGAAATAAATCTCTTTGGTGATAATTGGTCTCTTCCACTCCCAAATCTTGAGTTAGGGAAGAAAAATTGCATGCCACGTCTCCCTCTGAGAGGTTGAGGCTTTATGTCTTTATATATTATGGTAAGATTTATGTGGACTCCCAATTTCATGCCCGTGGTTGAATCTATGAAATCTATGATCTCGTCTCTAGAAACCATCACCTTTTGAAATAAGAGAACGATGATATATAAAACTTTTCTCTTTCAAGGAATTTTTACTCTCTGGATTCAGGCAATTTAATGTATAAAGATTGAGGACCTAATGGTAAAGCCAGGTTATGCTCTAGCCCTGGGTATATTCATATCTAAATAAGATACATTTCTTAACACCAGGACACTTGTGGTCTATTGAAGAGGTGAGGGGTTGTACCATTAACTGTCTACAACAGAGGTTGTAACAGGGGCAGTTCTGCTCCCCCAGGCCAGGAACATTTGGCAATGTCTGTCACAACTGAGGACGCTACTGGTATCAGGGGAAGAGACCAGGGATGCTGCTACACATCCTGGAGTGTACCCATTCCCCACCACAGCAAAGAATCATCCAGCCTCACTTTTCCAGTAAGCAGCCTGAGTGAGGCAAGATGTAAAAAATGGTTCACTATTTACTTGACCCAGAAAACCCTACAAAATCACGCGAAGCAAGAGGTTCAAATCTTTGTGTTCACTTGAAGAACACACGTGAAACTGCCCAGGCCAAAAAGGGTAGGCATATCCAAAAAGCCACCAAGTATGTAAAGGATGTCACTTTACAGAAGCGATGGGTGCCATTCCGTCGTCACAATGGTGGAGTTGGTTGGTGTGTCCAGTGGGGCTGGATGCAGGGTCGGTGGCCCAAAAAGAGTGCTGAATCTTTACTGCACGTGCTCACAAATATAAAGCATAATGCTGAACTTAAGGTCTTAGATGTAGATTCTCTGGTCAATGAGCACACCCAGGTGAACAAATCCCCCGCGATACGGCTCAGGAATTACAGAGCTCATGGTTGGACCAACCCATACGTGAGCTCTCCCTGACACGCTGAGATGATCCTTTTACTGAAAAAGAAGAGATTGTCCCTAAACCAGAAGAGGAGGTTGCAGAGAAGGAAAAGACATCCCAGAAGAAACCGAAGAAACAAGAACTTACGGCCCTGGGAATAAATGCTGCAAAATAAGTAAATAAATAAATACAAATAAAAGACAAAGCAGGAAAAAAAAGAAAAGATTATCCAGCCTCAAATGCTAATGGTGCTGTAGCTCAGAAACCCTGCTTTACACCTGAAGGAAAATAATACATGTGCAAAACAGACTATTAAACACCTCAGGGCTATGAGCATCTACAGAGAGGAACAAAGATTTTGGGAAATTTTGCAAGACAGGGAGGGTGGATGCGTAGACAGGAAATCCAGTTGTATCTTACCTTCGTGTCCTTGAAAGAGTAGTTTGCATTTTATGAAAAGACCAGTACTGAATGCAAAGAAAACTGGAGTCACATACCTGATGCCATTCACGGATGGGCTTACCTTGGTGGGAGCAACTGGCCAAAGGTACACGTTGAGGCATCATGGCGGACGGACACCAACCTTCTCCCAGTGTCGACAGGTGGGCAGAGCTTTGCGGCCAATGGGAGGCTACGGATGTAAGGAGAACATCGCGTGAGCATCTTGCAACTAACACCCACCAGCAAGCAACCAACAAAGCTCAGTCGTATTCCAGCTTTTCCCTAGGCAAAAAAAAAATCTACTTTTAAGGACAGGTGTGGAGTTAGGACACCGTTAATACGACAACCGCCTAATAGTGCTTTAAACCTGAACTAGGGGTAGTGAAATCTTTCAAACTTTGTGTCTTGTCAAAGCTGGAGTCCAGTCCAGTGGTTAAACCTCGAATCACCAGCCCTTTATGTTTCACTTTTCCCTAACATGGGTCGAATATCCCTTCTGAACAAACATGGTTGAGTCTATGCAGATTTCCTTCCTTCAACTGGTGTATAAATTTCGAACTGCTGACACATATGACTCAAAAGCCAACGCTTTTCAAAGTCAGCAGGTACATGTGAGAGATAAATGTCATGTGATGTCATTTATATGTGGAAACTTAAAAAATGATACAAATAAACTTATTTACAAAACAGAAATAGACTCACAGACGGAGAAAATAAACTTACGGTTACCGAAGGGGAAGGCAGGGGAGGGATAAATTAGGAGCTTGGGATGAACACACACACACTACTATATGTAAGATAGATAACCAACAAGGACCTACTGTGTAGCACAGGGAACTCTACTCAATATCTTGTAATAATCTATAATGGAAAAGAATCTTCAGCGTGTGTATCTATATCTATCTATATATATAGATATATCTATATCTATATATGTATATATAGATATATCTGAATCACTTTGCTGTATATCTGCAAGTAACACAACATTGTAAATCAGCTATATTTCAATAAAATTTGCTTTAAAAAAGAAATTAGAGGCTTCCCTGGTGGCACAGTGGTTGAGAATCTGCCTGCTAATGCAGGGGACACGGGTTCGAGCCCTGGTCTGGGAGGATCCCACATGCCGTGGAGCAACCAGGCCCGTGAGCCACAGCTACTGAGCCTGCGCATCTGGAGCCTGTGCTCCGCAACAAGAGAGGCCGCGATAGTGAGAGGCCCGCGCACCGCAATGAAGAGTGGCCCCTGCTCACCGCAACTAGAGAAAGCCCTCGCACAGAAACAAAGACCCAACACAGCAAAAATAAATAAATTACTAAAACTCCTACCCCAAACATCTTCTTAAAAAAAAAAAAAAAAAAAAGAAATTAACCAAAGCAAAAAGATCATAAAGTTACCCAAGATCATAAGGAAATCTTAGACAAAGATCAAGGGATATTCCTTAATCCCAGGCTTGGGCTCTTGCATCAGAAGGGTCTGGAATGGATGGGAGCGGGCATGGCTGTTAGCATCTATGAAATCATCATTCTTTGCCCCAAATCAGATTGCAACAATGCTTTCCTTTCAACAGCAGTGCTATATGGACAACAAATGCTTTAAGGCTTTGTCATGGGCATAGCCTATACTCAGCAGACGGTAGATTCTCAGTCGCTTAGAACAGCTGGGGTCCAAAAAACTTAAACAGAAGCCAATCTGTCCCCTTGTCAAATCTTAGGTTGTGTGTACAACACACTCTGCTTAGCTTCCTCTGTACATTTATATATAAAACATAGAATATATTTTAATTAGCTACTATGCATAAGTGATCCTGTGCCTAATGTTTTGAAGACTGTAAGTTAATCATTGTCTCCTACACGGGCCTGCTTTTAAGACTTGTTCCCTAGCCTCCGACGAGTGTAAAAGTGACTGTTTGTTAGAGCTCCTCACTTAGTGATTAAAAGTAGCAGGTGCTTCTCCTTTGCTACTTTCAGCTCTAAATCACTAATGCTAAGTAGTGAGACACACAGTATGTATGTCTTTATATTAGACATATGTCTAAGATGTCCTTCTGTTGCTGTATTTGCAGAAAATAAATTGTAGATTTTTGTAATTTCATAGGATGCTGCTTGATGATTACAACTCAGTGTACATAATGAAATCATATTGCTGTGTGTCTTACACACCCAAGAGTAGGGATGGAGAGGCAGTCATGCCTGCTTTAAATAGGTGTTTGTCACATGGCCTCCCACTTGGAGTATCAGATTCTCTTGGGATTCACAAGCACAGTAGATCTGCTTTTTATTATGCCTGAGAAATCTTTCCATTATACATGAGGAATCTTCCTACTTACCTGCAACTTCTATGTTATGAGTAAACAAATGCACTGTGTATGCTCAAACCCACTGTACTGAATATAAACCACGGACTTGTTTATTAAAAAGAAATTGTAATGTGTGGGGATCTCACCCGTTCCACAGACCCCTGAGCACACAACTGGAAGGCTCACACAACCGAAGACAGCTGCAGACAGATCAAGGGATGAGGTCAATCTATTTCTTCCCAATTATTGAAGAATTATTGAAATACATCAGCCCCTGTGACTGATGGGGATATTACTGCTCTGTTTGGGATGCTTTGCTTCTGTTTTCCTATTGACTATCTTTGGTGCTGGCGTATCCTTCCTACAGGGTCTACGTGCCTATGGCTTTGATAAGACCAACCCCATGGGATAACAGTAGTGAGCTTTCTTCTGTCACTCAGAAAAACAATTTTAGTATTTGCTGTAGAGAGGGAAATCCAGGGGTAAGGCTATGGGAATTATGTCTTTAATGCAAACTCATCACTACATCAAGAGGAAAAAGACATTTCAGATCTAAGAATGGCTCAACAGCACCATTTCTTGACTCAAAAGAAGTGCCTTTACTCTATCATTGTTGATTTGTTATATATTTCTGATTTATTTTGAAATCTAAAAGCAATCTTAAACCTGCAGATTGTAAACCCTCTGATGCTTAGACATCATCCTTGTCTGAAGCAAACAAGTGAGCAATGTTGACAGGGAACAAGGACTATGGGTAGCTTTCTGGATGACGGGTGCTTGTGTAGGAATAGCTTTAAAAAAATTCTACCTAGGGTTTGATGAATACGAGGTATTTGTTGGAGAACGGCTGAAAGCACACATACTGTTGCTATAGATCATGTTATACAAGACACTCAAAGTTTACAGTTCCTTTTCTTGAGACGGCAGTAATTATCCTTTAGCAGAGAAGCTAAGGAAGACTTTTATTCCAGGTGAGACCCTTATAAGATGTTCATATTCTATACAATATAAAAAGATGGCATCATATGCTTCTTGCCACGTCTTTATATTTAAATCCTAATCCTGTAAGTGCTACTAAATATTTTTTTAGAATTGAAGAATAATTGTCAGTGTAGGTGTGTGAATTTTTCTCCTGGTGCTTTATACAGCAGTGTTTTAATTTTTCAACTCCGAGAGCCAGGACTCCATAGATGGGCAAGCCCATTTTCTTTGGAAACGTTTTCTTTGGAGATGGGTGTTTAAACTGTTTTATCCCAAGGGATATCGCATCCTCTGAGGAATCTGTAAGGAAGCATTTCCCATGTTGTACAGAATCATGGTCTCTAATACAGTTCCTGTGTGTGTGTGTGTGTGTGTGTGTGTGTGTGTGTGTGTGTGTGTGTTCGTATACCCTTGGAGAAAGGGTATTTAATGGTGCTGATTGAGATTTGTTGTTGAAACCACTGCAGACCTATTACCCTTAGATTAACTGTCATTTAATTACATCCTACACTTATTGGTACAAAGAACAAAGGCTCTGTAAGACCCCACAGAGGACCCATTTCTCACGACAATAGTTGAACAAGCGTCCAGTGTTGGTGTAGAAAAGGAACTGGATATTTAAGGAGGGTTGACATAGTGTAAGAAGAAGAGAAGGCACTTGAAAATATTTAAGAAGAACTTGAGACAAGTGAGACAATCCACAAAGACAGGAATTATGCTGCAGCCCACAAATTTCATAGGAAACGTGGGTGTCTAAAACAGAAGAGACATGATGAGACCGAACTACAAGATATCTCAATTGTCCACGAGAGTCTGTGCAGTGGAAGAAATCAGGACGGTTCTGTACGTATGTGAAGAAACGGTCACTGGCCAATGCTGATCATCCGTCAGCATTCAGGATGGACGGTGTGTAGGGTGGTGGGCAGACACTAAAGTATTTGGTGCCATAGAATTCAGGAGTGCACGGATGCTGGCAGACTGACCGAGGGTCATTCTCAATTCCTTTACAAAGAACTCATGTGTGAAACAGAGGAGCTTCTGGATCCCTTGTGGTTGGTGGTAAGGGAGCCAGGGCTTCTCAAGAGGAAAACACCTTTGAGACATAAAAACTTTAGAAGAGAAGATATTCCTCATTTCTGGACTGTCCCAGCCCCTGGTGCCCTTGTACTGATGGAAACACTGCCAGGGGAGGGAGAGGACTCAGATTAAATTCTGACCACCTTCACTTGGGGACGATGCCATGTCTGTTACTCAAATCCAGTATTACACCGCTCCTATTATCCCTGATTTATTTGTTTTCCTATCTTTTGGGATTGTCTTGCTGTTTGTTCCTGTTCTATATACATCTACCTAATACCTATCCTCACTCTAGATATATATCGTCTATCCCATCTATTATCCAACTGTCAGCCATTTTTCTATCATCTCTCATTTTTATTCTCTTTTACTGAATTACCAGAATGTGTCTTCCTTTCTTTCATCCATCCATCCTACCTTTCACCCAACATGCCACTTTCTTACAGTCCTCTTCCCTATACTCACCCCATCTTCCGTAAGATAAGAATGTTTATCGTTACCTACAACTGGCCACATTTCTCAGGTTCAATGATCAGAGCATATTCTCCATTCAGAAAGAAAGAAATAAAACGAGCAAAGATGACAAGAGAATAAGAGAAGGAAGACAAAGAAATGAGAGGGAGATGGGGAAGAGAGAGGAGGGGGAAAATGCAGCCCATGAACCACAGAGGGATAAGGCCTCGTCTCTTGCTATTTTCTTCGTTGTTTCTTAAATCTTAACTATCACTCCCTATGACGACCTTTAACTTAATGTTACCCTCCAGGACTATAAAAGGTGATTTCTGGTGTTTTTCCTGAGCCTTGTGAAATAGGAAATACAAAAGATGGTTGGACCCGCAGGTCCTATGACACCCATTTTCCATGCAAATGGAAGATGTTTGTAAGCTAGAAAATGTGCGCCAGGAGGAGGAAGTAAATTAACCCAGGTGTAGCCTGTGATCCCACGTCCATAACCCCAGTGTCCCTGACTACTTTCTCCTTCTCCAAATTCCTCGCATCCTATTTGCCACAGTGTCTTAAACCAATACACAGGGACCTCCCTGGTGGTCCAGTGGTAAAGAATCCACTTTCCAATGTAGGGGACGCGGGTTCGATCCCTAGTCGGGGAGCTAAGATCCCACATGCCGCGGGGCAACTAAGCCCACGTGTCATAACTACTGAGCTTGCACGCCTCAACGAGAGCCAGCGTGCTGCAAACTACAGAGCCCACACGCCACAACTAGAGAAGAGAAATCCTGCACACCACAACTAGAGAGAAGCCCGAGCACCGCGACGGAAGATTCCTCACGTGGCAACTAAGAACCGATGCAGCCCCAAATCAATCAATCAATAATAAAACTTAAAAAAAAAACACACACACACACATTCATTGGCCTATAATTCCGTAGGTCAGATGTGCAGTGCAGGATGTTTGGGTTCTCTACGCACAGCCTCAGACTCCAGGTGTCGGCTGAGCTCAGCTCCTATCTGGAGGCATTGGGATAAATCCCCCTCCAGTTCATTTGGGGCTTTTCAGAATTCAGTTGCGTGTGGCTGTACAACTGATTTCTTTCCCGGGTTGTTCATCAGCCCAAGGAGGCTCTCAGCTACTAGAAGCCAATCACATCCCTTAGTGCAGCCCCTTCAAAGCTACAGGTGGTACATGAATTTCCTTGCATGACTCTGTGCCACCAGCCAGACAAAACCCTCTGCTTTTAGCAAGCACACGTGGTTAGATCATGCCCACCTGGAAATCTCCCCATTTCCTCAAATGTGCATGTAAATATTTAATACATCTGAAATGTGTTTTAACATATAGTATAAATAGGGCTGTGGACAGGTTTCTTTGTGAACGGTCTGCCACTATTTTTTGCAAAGGGCTAGACAGTATATATTTTGGGCTTTGCAGTCCATATATTCTGCCACTGAGCTAAGGAAACCACAGACAAGACAGAAACAAATGGGCGTGTTCCAGTAAACTACTGAGCCTACACTCTAGAGCCTGCGAGCCACAACTACTGAGCCCACGTGCTGCAACTACTGAAACCTGCGTGCCTAGAGCCCGTGCTCCGCAACAAGAGAAGTCACTGCAATGAGAAGCCCGTGCACTGCGCCCAAGAGTAGCCCTGGCTCGCTGAAATTAGAGAAAGCCCGCACACAGCAACGAACACCCAACGCAGCCAAAAATAGATAATTTATTTTTTAAAAAGTAAAAGATGATGAGAATGTAAGTGATAATAATAGTGCCCTCATAAGTTGCCCACATATTGTGTAAAGTGCTGCAGTAAATATGTTCATTTTTATTAGACTTGAAGAAAGCACTGGTACATATTTTATCTTCCAGAGCAACTGCTTAAAATAGAATGAAAAAGCAAACAATTGTAAAAACAACAAAAATGGCTGAAATGAATAATAATAAACATACTCAATTTATCCACAAAATGTAAATATATCCTAAAATAAACACTAGCAGTCTAAATAGTACAATTAAAAATAACTCTCGGGGCTTCCCTGGTGGTGCAGTGGGAGTCCGCCTGCCGATGCAGGGGACGTGGGTTCGCGCCCCGGTCCGGGAGGATCCCGCATGCCGTGGAGCGGCTGGGCCCGTGGGCCGTGGCCACTGGGCCTGCACGTGCGGAGCCTGTGCTCCGCAGCGGGAGAGGCCACAACGGTGAGAGGCCCATGTACAGCAAAAAATAATAATAATAATAATAATAATAATAACTCTTGGGGCTTCCCTGGTGGTGCAGTGGTTGAGAGTCCGCCTGCCGATGCAGGGGACACGGGTTCGTGCCCCGGTCCGGGAAGATCCCACATGCCGTGGAGCGCCTGGGCCCGTGAGCCATGGCTGCTGAGCCTGCGCGTCCAGAGCCTGTGCTCCACAGCGGGAGAGGCCACAGCAGTGAGAGGCCCGCGTACCGCAATAAAAAATAAAATAAAATAACTCTCATACTGAATGGAAATAAAATTCAAATATATGTTGCTTCCATGAGCCAAAATCTGGCAACAAAAATAGGTAAAGATTAAAATTATAACTAAGGGAAGATGTGTAATCAAGCAAGCACTGACCAAAATAATGTGTGTGTAGCAATACTTGTTTCAGACAAAGAAAAAAAGAGGCAGAATTATTAAAGTTGTAAGAGTATTTCACTATTTAACCAGAAGATATAAAATTATAAATCTGTTGGTGACTAGTAAGAAAGTTTCAAAGTATTTAGACAGACACCTCACATACCATAAAGGAGAAATCAACACATTCCCAAAGATAGACTATTTTAACATATTTATCACAGTGCCTGACAGAACAAGTCAGATAATAAGGAATGATGAAAATCATTTCGAAGCACATGGCACCTAATTGACAAATAGAAGGCGATTCACCCAGAACTATCTATAGCAAATTCTCTTCAAATCCACAAGGGAGAGTGACCATATGCTAGGTCATAAAACAAGTGTTAACACATTTCCTAAAATGCGAGTGTACTCTCATTGCCATGGAATTAGCAGAAAATCAAGAGCAAAAAGACACTTACTCCCAAATGTTTGTAAGTTAAAGAAAACACAACTAACTAACCTATGGGGCAAAAAAGATCGATATGGGCAATTAAAAAATACTTTGCATATAATGATATTAAAATGTGACTTGTCAAAGCTTGTGAGATGTACCCAAATTTAGACTTAGGGGGAAATATGCAGCCTGAAATATATATCCATTTAATTAATGCTAAAAATTGATGCCACAAATATCTATGTGAGCAAGTTAGAAAAAGGATGTAACCAGTGGAACTCGCATATTAAAGAAATGTAAATCAAAGTAAGGGCAGATATTAATAGAATGAAAACTGGAATTGCTTCTGAAATTTTGGAGCAGAAATTAAAGGCAAAAGGGCTCTAGAAAATTCCCAAATGTTGGTAACTGAAGAAAACACAATTAACTAATCCGTGGGGCAAAAAAGATATGGATTATTGAAATACTTTGAACTTAGTGATAATTAAAGTAACTTGCCGAAGTCTGTGAGATGCAACTAAATTTAGACTTAGAGGGAAATGTATATTTACTTACTTCATGCCAGAAATTGATGCTACAAGTGTCTATTTGAACAAGTTAAAAAAAGAATGCAAGAATTGGACTCCAATGTTAGAAGAATGTCAATCAAGGTAAGGGTGGATATTAATAAAATGAAAACTGGAGTTGCTTTTGCAATTTTGGAGCAAGAACTTTTAAGAGCCTGTTCTTCCATAAAAGCACTGAGGATACGCCTGCCTAAGCTATCAAAATTAAAATATTAAGAACTCTGGGAATGAACCAAAAGTTTGCAACCATCAGTGGAGGGTTCATTCAAGGAAAATGGATGGATTTTCAGAAGAGCAGGAAGCCTGTGGTGTTTTAACTTGATCCATTCCCTTTCCTCTAACCCAGTTTCTTGGTCCATGGAGTTCAACAGATGTGCAAGGACCACAGCTCCTCAAGAAACCCCACGCAAAGAGAATCTACTCTGTTTGACCCATCTGGAAGCTCCCTGAAAAAGTTCCATTCTCAGGATTTTTAAAAATTTGATGCTTGCCCTGAGAAAAAAGCTCTTTCCCCACATTAGTTACCAGGATATATGTGGTTCTCATGTGCACATGGAACTCCTCCTTAGCTAGAATCTGTATTAGGTCCTACAAGACCCAAGCAATTTAAAGGGATTGAAAGCTTGCAAAGTCTTTCTGTGACCACAAGGGAAGGAAACCAGTAATCCAGAATGGAAGGGAATTGGGGAAATTTACAAAGGTAGAAATGAAACACTCGACATTCACTAAGGATGGAAGGGTCAAAGTCAGAAAGGAAATGAGAAAAGATTCTGGGATCAATGAAACTAAGCACACAATGTACCAGAAACGTACAGGATACAGCAAGACTAGAGCTTAGAGGGCCATTTACTGCTGCAAAAGTCTGTATTGAAAAATAAGTCTCAAAAAAGCAAATGTACCCATTCACCATGAGCATCTAAATTAAGAGCAAATTAAACCCAATGCAAGCACAAGGAAGGAGATTATAAATATTAATGTGTGAACAGGTGAAAGAGAGGATACAAAAATCAGTACAGAAAAGCAATGAAATCAAAGATTGGTTCTTTGGAAAGATAAAAAAAAATGAACAAATCTTTAGTTATGTTGACCAACCCCCCCCCACAAAAAAAGTTGACTCGAATTACTGAAATCAGGACTGCAAGAGGGACATTATAACTGGCCTTACAGAAATAAATATGACTAAGGGAGTATGATGCATAATGGTATGCCGACATATTAGAGAACCTAGATAGAATGGAAAGCCCTAGAAAGACAGAAATTACCGAGACTGACTCAAAACAGCAGAAAACCTAAACAGACCTTTAAGAGGTTGAGTTAGTCACTACACACACACACACACACACACACACACACACACACACACACACACACCCCTACCTTCCCACAAAGAAAGGTCCAACCCAGATGACTTCTCTGGTGAAGTCTACCAAATATTTTAGAATAACTTCATGAAGCCTTCAAAAACCGAGAAAAGAAACTCTTCCCGATTTACTCCGTGAGGACAGCATTGCCCTGATATCAGACCCAGAAGATATAAGAAAACTACAGCCAATATCCCTGATGAACATATACACAGGAACCCTCAATAAAATCTTATACACCAAAAAACATGTGGCAGCATATAAAAAGGATTGTGCACCGTGACCAAATGATGCACGTTTTACTGTGGTCAAATTTAGAGATAAAGAGGCCGTGTGAGCATTTTCCAAAAGGGAAGAGCATTCGCTTGATACCAAGGGAATCTCCTTAGAATAGGATTTTTTACCTCCATCACCACAGGCTTGAGTGCTATGGGATCCTCTGCAAACAGTCAAGGGAAGATTTCTCCACCCCAGAGCCCAGTGTCAGGCTTTCACAGGATGCAGTGTCCTCAAGACACTCATTTTCCTCATGTGAGAATTAATGAGTTCAGCAATGCAGAAAACCCGATGGCCGGATGTGCACTGCACAAGCTCTGAGGTCTTAGCACAGAATGAGTTAAGGAAATATGATGAAATACACAGATTCACACTCCACATTTTTTTTTTCAGTTTTTTTTTTTTTTTGCGGTACGCGGGCCTCTCACTGTTGTGGCCTCTCCCGTTGCGGGGCACAGGCTCCGGACGCGCAGGCTCAGCGGCCACGGCTCACGGGCCCAGCCGCTCCGCGGCACGTGGGATCCTCCCGGACCGGGGCACGAACCCGTGTCCCCTGCATCGGCAGGCGGACTGTCAACCACTGCGCCACCAGGGAAGCTGAACCCTGGCATATTTTATACGCGGGAGTCCAGAAGCTGGACTTCGGGAAGTCCAGAAGTACCACATAAATTTTGTACAGTGGTCTGCAGACCTTTAAAAAGATGAGGATGATGTATATTTACTAATACACTCAGGTTTGGTTCAGTTCCTGACCACAATAAAGTGAATATTGCAGTAAAGCCAGTTTTCCAGTACATATAAAATCTTCTGGTTTTCCAGTGCATGTAAGTGATGTTTACAGTCTACCGTAGCCTGTTAAGGGTGCAATAGCGTTCTGTCTTAAAAAACAATGTACAGACTTTAATTTAAAAACCACTTTATTGTTAAAAAATGCTAAGCATCCTGAGCCTTCAGTGAGCTGTAGTAGGAACATAAAAGGATCCCGGATCACAGATACCATCACAAGTATAATAGTAATGAAAAAGCATGAAATATGCAAGATTTACCAAAATGTGACAAAGAGACACCAAGGGAGCAAATGCTGTTAGAGAAATGGTGACAGACCTCCTTGATGCAGGGTTGCCACAAACCTTTAAATTTGTTAAAAAAAACCACGGATTCTGCAAAGCACAGTAAAATGAGTTCTGCCTGTACAGTGGTCCCTCAGTAACTGAGGGGACTGGTTCCATGACCCCTGAGGGTACCAAAATCTGAGGATGTTCAAATCCCTTAACTAAATGGTGTGACATTTGTGTATAACCTAGGCACATCCTCCGCTATACTTTAAATCCTCTCCAGATTACTTATACTACCCAGTACAATGTAAATATTATACTATGTAGTTTTAAAAACAATGTGAATGATAAGGAGTTGCCAGTATCTGGCAAATTCAAGTTTCACCTTTTGGAACTTTCTGGAATTTTCTTCAACTATTTTCAATCCATGGTCAAGGGCTCATGTAATTTAAATATAAGGCTGTGCCGTACTGCTTTATATGAATACTTTGATGCTCTGTAGTACACATCTGCTTACTTCTACTGGTTACGTATTTTTTAATGTTTTCAATAATTTGACACCCTCATTCACAATTCATTCTTGGAAAAATAAAATTCCAGCTTCGAAATAACTAACTCACGAACAGTATTGTTTATTATCACCTGCAATGCCTAAAACAGACTTTCTGGATTTCCTGCTTTTGGAGTTTCCCTCTGTCCCTCTCTTGTCTCTGCATCTCTATGTTTCTCTGTCTCTCTCTCACCAACCAGCTTCTGATTTTCTCTTTTGTTTCCTCTGCTCTGGCGCTACTTTCCTTTTGCTCTTCCTATGCAAACTGTTTTCCATCCTTCCTTTTATTTTTGTTCTGCCCTAATGCCTAAAGACAGAGCATATAACTGTGTTTACTCCAACTCCTGTCTTTCCTGATTTAACAACTCAGCATGACTCAGCAGTCCAGAAATTAAAATAGGGGCTAATTTTTAAAAACACAATCAACATTGGTTTATACAGGTTCATGGCAACAACATGTAATACAAAGAAACAGATTTCCTCACAGTGGAAACATTTTGAGATTGCAGCTTTGTATCATCTAAAAGTGGCATAAACATTGTAGGAAACAGTGCCTGACTGAGTTTCTACTTAATGTTCTTAGAAGAACCTGCTAGGTACAGTTCTCGAAAATGTCCTCATTAGCGGATGATGTGCAAAAAAACCCTTCAAACCAAAAATAGAAATACTTACAACTTTATTGCTGATTAACCATCTTAAGCAATTACGCAGGACAATAAAATTCAATTTAGGCCACTAATAACTCTAGGTGGAATTTAACAGGGAGACAAACGAAATCCTAGATTATTGTTGCCGCCTGCAGTGTGTGAGCTCAAACACGGTCCTTTTGTTAAAGTTTAAATGCCGTACGGCTTCTGTTTTTTTTTAGGGGCAGAAAAATTAAGCAGCATAGGTTTTTACATGTAGAAAACAAAAGACTCACACACTGGCAAATGTTCCTTCTCTAAATTAAATTATATTCCTAGAAAGTAAAGATTTATTCTAGTAGTTACTTATAAATGCATTATGATAAGCATTTTTTATGAAGTATAATACAGAAACATAAATTATATTGCTATGTTGAATCTGTAGCTTTCTTACCTTTACTATAAAAATATATTTTCCAAGTGATCATGTGACATTATACTTCAGTGCATTTTTGGCACAGTTCCCGTGTCAACTTAGTGAAGGCTTTCAGAAGGATATGTGTGAGGAACCAAAAGATATCCACGTATTTGTTACATTTATCTGTTAGAAGCAGCATTGTTTCTCCAACACAATGGAAGAGTATCAGTTTGCTCTCTTCTTAAATCTGGACTTAATGGGTGATAGATGTCAGGCCATCAGACGTTAATACTCTTAAAGGTAAGGGATTCCCTCCCTAATCCACCTGTCTCTCATAAGACACCTGTCCAATGCTTGCTTAGACCTACAGGGTTAGGCGTAGCTTGGACATGGCATCTTGAATGATGCTTTAGTCCCACTGGACTTGCATGCTTTAAGGAAAAATTTGGGGACCCCTGGCATCAAGGGTATCCCAGAAACAGGTGAGCTCGCAAAGACAGTTTCTTCTCAGCTCTGAATTCATGTGCTAACGGCCCCTGATACCTAAGAAGCCAAGAGGAAGATGGACATGTGGGTGGATTCTTCCTTGTGCTAAGCCTGGAAAAGTGTGAAGACACTTGGGAACAGAAAATGTTGTCCAGGTACACCTGGAGAATACTGATGCCTTTAATATCCATTACCACATCCAAAAATGATACCCTTTCTGGAGAAAACCATAATGTGAAAGGATACATGCACCCCAACGTTCACTGCAGCACTATTTACAAGAGCCAAGACAAGGAAGCAACCTAAACGTCCATCGACAGACGAATGGATAAAGAAGATGTGACACATCTGTACAATGGAATAGTACTCAGCCATAAAAAAGAATGAAATCATGCCATTTGCAGCAACATGAATGGACCTAGAGATGGTCATACTAAGTGAAGTAAGTCAGACAGAGGAAGACAAATACCGTATGGTATCATTTATATGTGGAATCTAAAAAAAAAAGACACAAATGAACTTATTTACGAAACAGAAACAGACTTGCAGATATCAAAAACCAACTTATGGCTACCAAAGGTGGGGGGGGATAAATTAGGAGTCAGGATTGACATATACACACTACTATATATAAAATGGATAACAAACAAGGACCCACTGTATAGCACAGGGAACTCTGCTGTATACTGTGATAACTTATATGAGAAATGAATCTTAAAAGAATGAATATATGTATAACTGAATCACTTTGCTGTACACCTGAAACACTGTAAATCAAATATACTCACAAAGTAAAATAAAAAATTAAGTTAAAAACTAAAACAAGCCCAAAAATGATACCCTCTGCCTACACGGGGTTACTGTGATGAATGATAAGGCCTTTCTGTGTTTGAAAATCTATCAGTATAATCTTTTAATTCAACCAGTGCAAGAAGAAAGCCATGTGATTGTATCAAGAGACGTGGAGAATGTTTTTGAAAATACTTAGGTAGCTCAATCCAAAAAGGTAACAGGAAGAAGTTAGAAAAAAAGAGAAAAACTCACATAAGAAAAGCACCTTTAAAATCAATACCAGAATCAGACTAAAAAAGCAGACAGGGGCTTCCCTAGTGGCGCAGTGGCTGAGAGTCCGCCTGCCGATGCCGGGGACGCGGGTTCG
>NW_006770853.1:62598-74873 GCF_000442215.2 Lipotes vexillifer
CCCCCCTGCCGATGTAGGGGACACGGGTTCGTGCCCCGGTCTGGGAAGATCCCACATGCCGCGGAGTGGCTAGGCCTCTGAGCCATGGCCACTGGGCCCCGCAACGGGAGAGGCCACAACAGTGAGAGGCCCGCGTACCGCAAAAAAAAAACCCCAAAAAGCAGACAGGCCTGCCTTCTGTTTGCATTATACCCAAAGATTTTTTTTTTTTTTTAAGATTCTTGAAAATACAATGAGACGAGTAAATGAAAATGTGTTATAACTACTGGAAAAGACAAACAAAATGTGAAAGTCTTTAGTTCGTAACATGAATGTGTACCTGAGAGGATGCATTAACAACCTAATAGGGCAATTTGGTAAAACTGCAGAATACGAAGCAAATTTTTAAAATCTTAGCTTTTTTCCTATACTAGCAGTAAAAACCTAGAAGGAAATAGAGACAGATTTTATGCAAAATCCAATAACGATATAAAAATAACGATATATTTGCAGTGCATTTAATTTAAAAAGGCGCTGGGAAGAAACAGACCAAATCTCAATTAAGGAAACAAAATAAGACTTGAGCAAATGAAAGAACATGTTTTCTCTTCAAATGCTTAGATTTCATCTCATGTAAACACCAATACGACCCAAATTAATATAGGAATCAACTGCAATTCTAATCGGATTCCTAACAAGGTGTTTCCTGTTTTTTCACTGGGCAAAGCGATCTTAGAGTTTGGAAGGAAGATGCCTTTACACGTACAGTTAGGAAATAAATTTTAAGCATCAGCAATAATCCAGGCTACGTTCTCCTATGTATGAGGACACCCTGTAGAGACACTCTAATCAAATGAATATGTTATACTTACTGGAATACACAGGAGAAAGTGACCCAGGCTGCCACACTGGAGAAACCCACCTCTTTTTTTCCCCACGCTGTAGGTGAGGGAGCTGTCTCCCATCATAATCTGGGATTATGGCTCCCTGACACCCCCAATGTGCATTAACTTGGAAGCAAGTTCTCTACCAGTATTTTTTGTCCCTCAGATAGACCCTGACTCTCATTCTTTTCCTCTAAATCCTCCTACAACTAATATTAGATAAAAGCTAGCTTTAACGAAATAAATTATGCCTACTAGTAGGTAAAACACTATCAAACGTGGAATTTGAGCTTTGTCGCCATGTGTTTAGCACTCACTTCTGTGTTTTGGGGAGGGAGTGACTGCTGGGGCTTGGGAGTGGAGGGAAGAACAGAGAGATACAGAAGAGAGAGGAGGTAGACAGAGAGACAGAGAGACACAGGAGAGAGACACAGGAGAGAGGGGGGAAGAAGGGAAGGAAGCAGAGCGAGATAATGCTAAGGCAACATGACTGGTTTTCCTCAAATTTGTTGTCCACGCAATTATGATTCCACGGTGTAACAGTAAAACGAACAGTGCCTCATTAGCATCCTACTCTTAACTACTTTCCTCACTAGGTAAGGGTAAATGCAGAGGACACTAGAGAGAGAAGGACCATGAACAGGAAATCCAAACGCCAGCATGCAAGTCACAGTGAATGAGCTGGGAGCGCTGAAAACAGCTGGCTGGGGACCCGTGTGCACTTTGATGTTCAAACCCTTTGAACCTGAGGCAGACGCAGAAGCTAGAGAGGATGTGAAATGGAGGAAATGCCTTCCCCAATACCTTGGTCAGCCCCGGCTGGTGTCTGGGGAAGGCTCTCTTCCTGGGTTACAGGTGGGTGGCTTCTAGCTCTGTCCTCACACTGCGGGGGAGGACGGAGAGGGAGGGAGAGAGAGAATGAAAGAGATTCCTTATGTGTCTTATTATAAGGACATGAACCCTATAGGATCAGGCCTCCAGCCCTATGACCTCCTTTCTTCCAAGATGAACACCCTGGGAGTTGGAGCTTCAACCTAGGAATCTGGGTGGGGCACACGTATTCACTCCATGACACCAGGTCATGTCCAAGATGACATGACTGATTTTCCTTAAATAGAGATACAGTTTCGCTTTTTTCACTGTTGTTACACACACAGGAGCACCCACCAGTGTGCGCACAGTTGTTCAGGATCAACAAGGAACAGCCAAGGGACGGCCCTGGTGGTGCAGTGGTTAAGAATCCACCTGCCAATGCAGGGGACACAGATTCGAGCCCTCGTCCAGGAAGATCCCACACGCCACAGAGCAACTAAGCCCATGCGCCACAACTACTGAGCCTGCGCTCTAGAGCCCACGAGCCACAACTACTGAACCCCGTGCGCCTAGAGCCCGTGCTCTGCAACAACAGAAGCCACCGCAATGAGAAGCCCATGCACCGCAATGAAGAGCAGCCCCCGCCTCGCCGCAACTAGAGAAAGCCCGTGCGTAGCAACGAAGACCCAATGCAGCCAAAAGTAAATAAATTTATAAAACAAACAAACAAACAAGGAACAGCGAGATGGAGAAAGAGCCTGGAGACTGTAAACACCTCGGAAGAGGCATGTTTGCTTCCTTCCAAAGAGAAGGAGAAAGCACACAGGTAGCTAGTGAACTTATGGGGAGGTGTTTGCAGTTATCATAGGATGGATTCAATGTGCATATGCTACAAACATGAACACAAATCTTCAAATACGGGAGGATGGCTGAATGAGCGGGAAGAAAGCATATTCATGGCCCATCCCTCCAAAGTGTATGACTGAAATGAAGTTGGTTTTATGGACACACGTGAGTGAGGACAGCCTCTACTTATGAAAGTGACTTTAGCAAGCCTGTAGGTGTCAGGAATAATTACATATAGTCTAGAATTCATCATGGAGCCATACTGCCCATGCATTTTTAATGATTTTTTTAAGTTAATTTATTATTTATTTTTGGTTGCATTGGGTCTTCGTTGCTGCGCACGGGCTTTCTCTAGTTGAGGCGAGAGGGGGCTACTCTTTGTTGTAGTGTGCAGACTTCTCATTGCGGTGGCCTCTCGTTGCAGAGCATGGGCTCTAGGTGCGCAGGCTCAACAGTTGTGGCGCACGGGCTCAGCAGTTGTGGCACGCGGGCTCAGTTGCTCTGCAACATGTGGGATCTTCCCAGACCAGGGCTCAAACCCGTGTCCCCTGCATTGGCAGGCGGATTCTTAACCACTGCGCCACCAGGGAAGCCCTGCCCATTCATTTTAAGTATCTCTATACTGACTTGTTTTTATATGCATCTTACTTTGTTCCAAAGGTCTAAATTAAGGGCTCTGATGAGAAACACTGAGTAAAATACAGCAGAGGAATCCACCCTCGCAATGGTCTTGGGACCTAATCAGTGTTCTAAGAAGAAGCCTATGTCACTGGACACAGATTTATCTGTATTTGATTCGAAATTGTGCTGAGTAGTTAGATTCACCACCAAGCCTCTTATGTCTTTTTTAATATAATTTAAAAATTTTTTTAATTTATTTTTTGACTGTGCCATGCAGCTTGCGGGATCTTAGTTCCGTGACCAGGGACTGAACCCGGGGGCCCATGGCAGTGAAAACGCAGAGTCCTAACCACTGGACCGCCAGGGAATTCCCTGTCCTATATTTTAATTCTCTTTTGCGTGTAATCCTTGCAACTTTGAGCCAACTCTGCTCCTTGGCTTTTCCTTCCAAACAAGGCCTTTTACTAGGAAATAGTAACAGGAATCCAAGTAATAACACACTTTATGGCAAGTTTCAAATGGTTTAACCACCACTGGGAATTACATAAAAAACATGTGACTGAGAGAAAATCACCCTCCTTCAGGCTGTTCAGAATCAGCATTCTCCTCTTTCAAATGAAAGCTATGCGAATGCTTCCAGGGGGTTATCGCTTCACCAGTGACGGGTTGTTACATAAACCCCAGGATGTACCCGTTGCAGTGTCAAGTGCACGGGGTCCAAGAAGCATGATAGTTTCTACGTATCTTTAAAAGACTTACAAAAAGGCAAGGGGAGTATAATATTCGATAACGTTGCACACAACATTTGTAAACACACAACTTCGTGTAAACTAAGGAAAAAATCTTTACTAGAGGTTTGCTTACAGAAGGTTCCAGGGTAGAATCCTACATCGGATCCCACACATGGTCTCTGAAACAGGATGGGCTGCTTTTTATTCTGCTCCTGTGGGTTTTGTGTGCACGAGTCTGTATGTCTGTGTGAAGTGTGTGCATGTGTGTGTGATGTATGTGTGAACGCATGTATGTATGCCTACGTGCATGCATGTGGCATGTAGAGACCAGTTCCATTTGCTCTTGAGAGGAAGAAATGCTCCTTCTGGAGAGAAGAATTTCTACCCTCTGTTTCCTGGAGAGAGTACAGTCATTCCGAAATTGCCCCAGTATTAGCACAGCTAAGGCTCTGCAGCTGCAGGTTTACAAGCCTAATCAAGCTGCTTTTCCCTCAGTGTGGACAAACCATGGCTCAAAGAATCAACGGACTAAAGCAAAATGATCATTTTGCTGTTATTGCTGTGTTTGAACCTCCTCCCCACATCTCTTCCAGACTTAAACTCTTTCATTCAGGTGGCAAAAATTCACTGAATGTTTGTCTATGCAAAAGTGATATCCTTAATGCTGCTATATTGAAAACCATAATTTGAAAAGATACATGCACCCCAATGTTCACTGCAGCACTATTCACAATAGCCAGGACATGGAAACAACCTAAATGGCCATTGACAGAGGAATGGATAAAGAAGATGTGGTGCATATATACAATGGAATACAACTCAGCCATAGAAAAAGAATGAAATCATGCCATTTGCAGCAACATGATGGACCTAGAGCAGTGGTCCCCAACCTTTTCAGCACCAGGGACCGTTTTCATGCAGGACAATTTTTCCACGGTGGGGTGGGGAGCAGAGGGTTCGGGCGGTAATGTGCACGGCAGAGAGCAGCAGATGAACCTTCACTCGCTCACCCACCACTCACCTCCCGCTGTGCAGCCCAGCTCCTAACAGCCCACAGACTGGTACTGATCCGCGGCCCGGGGATTGGGGACCCCTGACTTAGAGGTTGTCATACTAGGTAAAGTAAATCAGACAGAAACAAATACCATGTGATATTACTTATACATGGAATATTAAAAAAAAAAAAGATTCAAATGAACTTATATACCAAACAGAAATAGATCCACAGACATAAAAAACAAACTTACAGTTACCAAGGGGAATGGGGGATAAATTAGGAGTTTGGCATTAACATATACACACTAGTATATACAAAATAAGCTAAACAAGAACCTGTACTGTAGAGGACAGGGAACTATACTCAATATTCTGTAATAAACGATAAGGGGAAAGAATCTGAAAAAGAATACACACACACACACACACACACACACACACACACACACACACATATAAATAAATAAAAGAAACTACATACATAGAAAAGAAATGCATCCTCACTTGGAATAATCTAGTCTAATGCAGTCCGCATACATTTCAGAAGGCTCAGTAATGGTGAGGTGACCCCCATTAAGGCTCCTTCATTATGGATTATGAGGTCAGATGCAGGCACTATGTGGATATGCAGATCAGTCAACTCTAAAATTCTTATCCTGAATTGGTTCTCCCTTCCTAAAAGGGAGACATGAATATTTCCATCAGCTGTGGCTGCCCTTTGTTTTGGAGGTGATCTTATGTTAATACTTCATGACACTGAGAAAGTCCCTGGCCACCAGCCACCTTGGAGTTACAAGTTAGCCAGGGCTCTTCACCACTGCTCTCAGCAGTAGACTCTGGCTGATTAAGCAGAAAGACACTTACTGAGATCGACTGCACAGACCTCAACACTGTTTGGAAGGGCCAGTGGACCAGGTTACGGGGAAATCTTCCAGGAATAGTCTCCAACAGAAAGCTCATGAATTGGTCTGGAGTAGACACTGCCAGGTGACACTTGGTGGCAGGGGTTATTGCCAACTACACTGTCACCCCATGATGTCATGCCTTAAGTCAAGGTTGTGACCTGCCACCATGGGAAGGTGGAAACCCCTCTCACAACTGACACCTAGGAAAACACCTCTGACTGAAGGAGCCTGGGTCACTGACTTGGGTCCTAGCTGCAAGGGAAGCGGGAAACTTGAATTTTATGTGTCTACCTTGGGTAGAGCAGACTCATAAAGGAAGAAAAATCCATGACAATAGGAGCCAGTGCAAAACAAGTCAAGGAACCAAAAGCATGAATTCTCCTCCAAGGAAATCTGTGGACACTGGGCATTGTCAGAAGTGATGAATGCCTTTCCTCCTGCTACAGGAATCTAGCTGAGTTCCGGCTGGCTCTGAGACGAATGGGTCAGTCTATTCAGGGCTGAAAGAACAACTCCGTTGTTGGTTTGATGACGGTTAAGCAACATGTAGGGACCTACCTGTCTAACTAGCTTAACTAAAAAGCTACCAGGTGTTGTATTTTAGAGTTCCTTGTAACATAGGCAATGTATAACTGCCCAGTATGTACAAGAAAAAACTTGATGAAAAATGTAATTAGTGGGACTGAAAATACAAGACTCATTTAGCACTTCTATGCTGAGCTATTTGCAGCTGAATGAACATTTCAAGATGAAAAAAGAATCCACTTCTTTGTAAAAGAAAGCAAAACCTTTCATGGTGAGCTGTGATGAAGTGGCCTGTTCAAGAGAAAAAGAAAAGAATTGCAGATTAAGAGAAAAGGCGACAAATCCAGTTTCTCTGGAGACAGTAGCCTGGGAAGGAAGGCAGCCATTGCCATTGGGGGATAAAAGCTTTTATTTCCTCACACTTCTACTCTGTGACAACATCAGACTGTTTATCTCCCAGACCTAAGTGTTCACCAGCGAAATTTGTTTGAAAACAACCAAACGAGCAATAAATTCCTACCTATTTAATCAATCTTCATCAAGACTTTTCTGCCCTAAATTCTAACTGCCGGAGGGAAGAAACTCAATCCCAGCACACGTTTCTCGCACAGGATTTATCCGTGGTGTGGTTAACTGGAACCGCAGCCAATCAGTTACAGAACTGTAACTAATTCGGGGTTGCTGATTGAACCTGCACAGTTAGAGGGGGGAGGAAAAAACAAGCTTATCCCACAATTTTATTGATTGCAAGTAGCCTTGTTCCCTGATACGCCCTCCTTTGAGGTGCAGCTTTCAACATACAAAGACAGCAATCCTGGGCTTCCCTGGTGGTGCAGTCGTTAAGAATCCGGCTGCCAAGGCAGGGGACACGGGTTCGAGCCCTGGTCCGGAAGATCCCACATGTCATGGAGCAGCTAAGCCCGCGAGCCACAACTACTGAGCCCACGAGCCACAACTACTGAGCCCACGAGCCACAACTACTGAAGCCTGCGGGCCTAGAGCCCGTACTCTGCAACAAGAGAAGCCACCGCAGTGAGAACCCCGTGCACCGCAACGAAGAGTAGCCCCCACTCGACGCAACTAGAGAAAGCCCGCACGCAGCAACGAAGACCCAGCACAGCCAAAAATAAATAAATACATAAAATTTAAAAAATTTAAAAAAGACAGCAATCCTGTCTTTCCCAGGTTTCCGCTCTCTGCATGTCTCCAGCTGGTCAGCACGGAGCTTCTGCACTCCCGCATATAAAATACGCCAGGGTTCAGCTTCCCTGGTGGCGCAGTGGTTGACAGTCCGCCTGCCGATGCAGGGGATACGGGTTCGTGCCCCGGTCCGGGAAGATCCCACATGCCGCGGAGCGGCTGGGCCCGTGAGCCGTGGCCGCTGAGCCTGCGCATCCGGAGCCTGTGCCCCGCAACGGGAGAGGCCACAGCAGTGAGAGGCGCTGAGAGGCCCGCGTACCGCAAAAAAAACAACCAAAACAAAAAAAATATGCCAGAGTTCTGAGAACACACACACGCCTCACTCTCCCCAACCCTGACAGCTTTCTGGGGTCCAGTCCACCTCCTAAATCTCTCTGGTACCTCTTCATCACGGAGGTGACTGTCACCGGGGTCCTGGTCATTGGCTCTGGCCTAAGGCAGGCTCTTTTCCTTGTAACAGCCTCTGACTGAGGCTGACGATGCTAACAGATGAAGCTTGTCAATCACTGGCCTTTCTAAAGCCCTTTAAAGGCAGAGGTCTTCAACCATTTTAAAGGGGGGGAGGGGGGTGTTATTTCTTCAGAGACCAGTAATCCAAACAGATAAAATCAGACTCTGGGCGAGGTCTGCTGGGGGGCTCTGAATTCTCCTCACTCATAACCCTAATTCTCATCATGAAGGCGTTTGCCCCTCACCCACCATAATACTTTGCAGGACACTGTGTGAAAAGTTTTGTCCTAGATCAACACCGTCAATTAGAAACAGAATAGGAGACCCTTACAGTCATGACATTTTCCAGCGGCCACGTTAAAAACAAGTGAAAAGGAACAGGTGAAACAAATTTTTCTCTTTATTTTTGTGCGGTACGCGGGCCTCTCACTGTTGTGGCCTCTCCCGTTGTGGGGCACAGGCTCTGGACGCGCAGGCTCAGCGGCCATGGCTCACGGGCCCAGCCGCTCCGCGGCACGTGGGATCTTCCCGGACCTGGGCACGAACCCGTGTCCCCTGCATCGGCAGGCGGACTCTCAACCACTGCGCCACCAGGGAAGCCCCAGAGTTTTAATTTAACTTTATGTTATAAAACAAACTCTAAAGTACCTTTGATTCGTAGGTGATCAATAACATATTTGGGGGAGATTGAAAACCCAGGGGAAGGAAGTACATGTTTTAGCACGATGACGGATCATTCATCAAAACTAGAATTTACACATTTTTCATTTAACAATTAAGTTGTGACGTAGTCTTCCCACAACACAAGAATCTGCAAAAATAGGGCACACACGATATTTAAAGTCTTAACTTCTGAATATCACAGGAAAGTTTGTTGTGGAGCTTGTTATAAATGCAGATAAACATAAATAGTGAAACTCAAAGAATCTATGAATACATCACTGAACAAGTAACTGCTATTAAGTCATATGTGTATCTTTCTAGACTTCTTTCTATGGATATACAAGAATTTTTAAATGGAATACTACTCAGCCATAAAAAAGAACAATATAATGCCATTTGCAGCAACATGGATGCAACTACAGATGATCATAGTAAGCAAAGTAAGTCAGAGAAAGAAATACTGTATGATATCACTTATAGGTGGGAATCTAAAAAAATGATACGGGTGAACTTATTTACAGAACAAAAACAGACTCACTGACGTAAAGAACAGACTGGTGGTTGCAAAGCGTGGGGGGGAGGGATGGAGTGGGAGTTTGGGATTAACAGATGCAAACTAGTATATATAGGATAGATAAACAACAAGGTCCTACTGTAGAGCCCAGGGAACTATACTCAATATCCTGTGATAAACCATCATGGAAAAGAATATAAAACAAGAATGTATGTATATGTATAACTGAATTACTTTGCTGTTCAGCAGAAACTAACACAACATTGTCAGTCAACTACGCTTCACTAAAAAATCTTGATTGAATTTTTAAAATATTTTTTAAAAACAAATAGAGCTTCACGATCTAAATAAATGTTTAGAAACTGAAAATAAACATATATGCAAATGCATGATGCATGTTCAGAGAAAATTATATTTTAATGTACATTAAGAGTAAAACAGGCTCATAAGCTAGGCATTTACTGTGGTTGTGGATGCTTTCTATTCCCTGACCGCTACTCATTCAATATACAGGGGGATGTATAGACATAATTGTTAGTGAGTCATCTTTTACTTGAGGATCTGGCTCTACCGAATTCCATAAACAGAATTGCAATAGTTTAACTGTAGATTGGCACTCACACCTTAGGACAGACCAATAAGTTAGACAGTGCTTAAAATAATCCCTAAAAGAGAACAACAAAGTGAACACCTAGAATGGAGATTCCCTGCCACGTCAGATCCTTAAATGATATGGTTGACCACTGCATGTAGGAGTACAGAAAAGAAATTCCAAAATGGCCAACAGTAAGCATATTTTAGGACACTTGTCCGGAAGATTTGGTCTAGGCTCAGGAAGGTGCACGGGATCAAACAGACCAACCTATGGAGGTATTTCCATTCTGTTCATCCATCAAGTGGCAGTGAATCCTTGAAAATAAGGCTCTGTTTATGGAAACAATGCACAGCATCTCTGTCTTTTTCTAACATCATCTACATCTCTCCACTGCGGGATGCATGGAGTTCAAACATTTTACACTCAGTCTTGCAAAGTTCTGCCCTGGTTGGATGGTGTAACCAACATATATTTCCAGCCAGTCTTCCTCTCCCAAAAGCACTGGTATGATCCATAACATAGCCTGACTGCATGCTTTTTCAAGCTTCAATCATTTCACACTTCCCTGCTTTTGTCTGAGAGGTTGCGTCAGAGCCCGTGAAAATTCTGAGTTTCAGGGGCTTGTAGCGGACCACACAATAGCCCTCCACCCACCCCCACCCCATGATATGTACGCCCTAATTCCCAGAACCTGTGAATTGGTTAGGTGACATGGCAAAAGAGAATTAAGCTTGTAGATGGAATTAAGCTTGTAGATGGAATTAATTGCCAACCAATTTAGAGATTGGGAGATAATCCTGGATTATCTGGGTGGGCTCCCTGTAACCATCAAGGTCCTTAAAAGTGGAACCTGGAGGCAAAACGGTCACAGTGATGACCAGTAATTATTATTTTTGAAGACAGAAGTAGGGGCCACGGCCCAAGAAAGCTGGGTGTTCTCTAGACACTGGAAAAGGCAAGGACAGATGTCTACAAAAACCAAAAGAAACACAGCCCTGTCAATGCCTTGAGTTAGTCCAGTGAGAAGTGCATCAAATTTTGATCTTGAGAGCTGTATGCTTGGTTTTTTGCGTTTTCTTTTTTTGGCCTCGACGCATGGCTTGTGGGATCTTAGTTCCCTGACCAGGGATTTGAAGTAAAAGCATGGAGTCCTAACCACTGGACTGCCGGAGAATTCTCTATTCTTGGTTTTGGTTTTTTTTTTTCCTTTCTTAAAGGCGCTACCTTTGTGGTAATTTGTTACAGCAGCAGTAGGTAACCAATACACACCAAAACTTTCTCTGACTACTGCAGAAGCAATTCCTCTCTCCTCCACGGCTGCAACAAGTCTTAGCACATTTGACAGGTGTGTTTTAACTGCCATTCCTGTGTTTTCTTAAAAAACAAAATAGGGGCTTCCCTGGTGGTGCAGTGGTTGAGAGTCTGCCTGCCGATGCAGGGGACACGGGTTCATGCCCCGGTCCGGGAAGATCCCAAATGCCATGGAGCGGCTGGGCCCGTGAGCCATGGCCACTGAGGCTGCATGTCCGGAGCCTGTGCTGCGCAACGGGAGAGGCCACAGCAGTGAGAGGCCCGCGTACCGCCCAAAAAAAAAAAAAAAAAAAAAAAAGATGCTCAAGATCACTAATTATCAGAGAAATGCACATCAACATGAGACACCACCTCACACCAGACAGAATGGCTATCATCATTGGGAGACTGGGATTGACATATATACACTACTAGGTATAAAATGGATAACTAGTAAGAACTTGCTGTATAAGAAAATGTAAGAAAATCAAAAGAAGAGTTCACCTAGAAACTTTTTATTAAAAAAAAGAAGTCTACAAATAACCAATCCTGGAGAGGGTGTGGAGAAAAGGGAACCCTCTTAGGCCGTTGGTGGGAATGTAAATTGATACAGCCACTATGGAGAACAGTATGGAGGTTGCTTAAAAAACTACAAATAGAACTACCACATGACCCAGCAATCCCACTACTGGGCATATATCCTGAGAAAACCATAATTCAAAAAGACACATGCACCCCAATGTTCACTGCAGCATTATTTACAATAGCCAGGACATGGAAGCAAGCTAAATCTCCATCTACAGAGGAATGGATAAAGAAGATGTGGTACATATATAAAATGGAATATAGTATGATAAAGACAAATATCATATGGTATCGCTTATATGTGGAATCTTTAAAGAACGATACAAAAAAACTTATCTACAAAACATAAAAAGAGTTACAGATGTAGAAAACAAACATGGTTACCAGGGGGTAAGAGAGGGGAGGGGTAAATTGGAAGATTGGGACTGTCATATACACAGTACTATATATAAAATAGATAACTGATAAGGACCAAGTATATAGCACAGGAAACTCTACCCGGTACTCTGTAATGACCTATATGGGAAAAGGATCTAAAAAAGAGGGGCTATAGGTATATGTATAACTGATTCACTTTGCTGTACAGCAGAAACTAACAACGTTGTAAATCAACTATAAGTCAATATAAAATAAAATTTTTTTTAATTTAAAAAAGAAATAAAAATTTAAAAATGGAAA
>NW_006770853.1:74883-86824 GCF_000442215.2 Lipotes vexillifer
TGGAAAGTAAATCACATAAATAAGCTGGTATTCAGTTAAAAAAAAAATCAAAAAAATTTTTGTGAGACCAATGATAACTACAATGAACAGCAAAAGGAAAACCATGAAGATGTAAAAGACGTCAAAATTATAAAACGTGATGGAGTGAGAAAACATTTTGTTCTTAGAATGGTTTGAGCCTATATGACTATCACTCTAAAGCAAGTATGTAGATATAGGAAGGGGTTAACATACTTGAAAAACAGGGAAACCACAAATCAAAAACATACAGATTCACAAAAACCGAAAAGAAGAGAACACAAACACAGTACAAAAGCACTGAGCCCCAACTTACGGTGACGCAGTTTCTATTTTGCCCTTCTGTTCACCGGTTCAGCGCAGAAAAACAAAAAGTAAATCAACCTAAGTCCAATATAACAAATGCATTTAAAATTCTGACATGAAATGTTGCTGCAATACTTATTCAGACAATCAATGCCTGGCTTAGTAAGGGCAGAAATGGTCAATCAAGCAATTTATTTGCTAATTGAACAATTTTAGCAAATTAAAAGTCTCTGCACTTCAACACTGGGCGTGCTACGGATGTCATTAACATTTTAACGATATTTGTGGGTATAATATTAAGTGTAGTAAAACAAAAAAATCTCTAATACGTAATTACACCGCAAGCAATCTCTTGGAACTTTTAGCAAATATGCCGCGCTGAACCCTAAAGTGTCACACTCTTAATGGCGGAATGTCTATTATGGATCAGAGGACCACTTAGAAGTCTCTCTTTAGAGAGAAAGGTAACTCTTAGCATAAAGGAATCCAGTTTTCAGATGCTAACAATCACCCAGTATAATTCTGAGAACCGTCAGATGTTGGCGGAGGGAAAATGACCTCGCCTTTCTAACTCTTGATGTCAAGCTTCTCATCTTGTAACTCGTTTCTGACTTTACCTCTTTTATGACCGTGTGGTTTGAAAGGACAGAAGACAAAAGCTTCCTGCAAACCGTGAGTTGACATTTGAAGCTAGTGGTATCAAGCTGAAAGCCACCAAATTTTGAGTTGCAGGGCGTTGTTGTCTGTTAGGATTCTAATGTGGCTTTGAAACTGTAGGTATTATTTTATGTCGTTTCATTCACATTAAAATACGATCCTGTGGAAGGCAGAGAATGACATCACAGGAGAAATTCTGCCCCGTGTGATATGGAAAAAATGAACATTCTTTGCACATTGCACGCACATGCTGCTTGAAGAAGAATGTGTGTATACACATTTTCCAAGAGTGATTTTGGAAACACCGCCCAAGTAGGCTGCGAGCTCTTATTGATAAGAATCGCTTTTCAAAAAAGGATACGGGTGCCTCTGCAGTGGACAGATCTGGGGGCCTTTACCTGAGGCCAGACCTCAATCTAGGATAAGGAATTCCGAGATGAACAACTGTGCCATTCGCCTAACTGAAGGCAATTTGATGCCCTCAGCATCACATCTGAAGAGTTCTCTGGGATTATTACCTTCAATCCAATCGTGACTTCAGATGTAATCACTAACTCAACAGGAAACAGAATAAAGAGGCATCTCCCAACTCCAGGAGATACAATCAGATACCATCTACATCCAGGATGCAAGCGGGTTGTTCTACTAAAGCCCTGGTCTGACCTCAGAAAAGGTACTTGAAATCAGATACCAGTGCAACGTTGAGAGACTCGGCCAGATTAAGAGGCACTTAACAGACATAACTTGGTCCGTGAAAAGTAACAAATATGACTGGATGCCATTGAGGAAATCTGTATATAAATAATGGGATTTTATGATATCAGAAAAATGAGCTTTATTTTCATGAGGTGTGATTAAAAAAAATTGTCGCCAGGCAGGAAAATGGTCTTTTATTTTTTGGAGATGCGTTACTAAAGTATTTTGGGGATGAAATGCTATGATGTTTGTATTTATTTGAATTGGATAAGATTATATTTCTATAATATACAACATCTACAAGTTTATAAATTAATATTCTGTTTCTAACATGGGAATGAGTCTCCCCCCAGTGGGCCTTTCTTATTGCCTGAAGATGCTTTTCTGCAGGGCAGGAGACCCATCCTATAGACTTGCAGTGGGCAGGGGCCAGCAAGGACGCTGCATGCTCTACAATGTGCAAGACAGCTCCACATAACAGATTCATCAGCCCCAAATGTTCACAGTGCTTTTGTCTATCTATCTATCTAATAATCAATCTATCTACACACATACACATGTATGTGTATGTCTATGTAGCAACAATGATGGAATGTCAACTTTCTGTTAAAACTAAATGATGCTGATTCAATGTATTATTCTTTCGAGGTTTACCTATTTTTTAACATTTAATAAAACAAATAAGGTAATACCTGGTTCCAGAAAAAGAAACACTTTTAAAACAACCTAAATATCCATCAACAGATGAATGGTTAAAGATGTGGTGCATATATACAATGGAATACTACTCAGCCAGAAGGAGGAGTGAAATAATACCATTTGCAGTTACATGGATGGACCTAGAGATGATCATACTAAGAAAGTCAGACAGAGAAGCACAAATATCATATGATGTCACTTATAAGTGGAATCTAAAATATGGTACAAATGACCTTATCTACAGAACAGAAAGAGTCTCACAGGCATAGAGAACAGACTTGTGGTTGCCAAGGGGGGGGAGGGGAGGGAAGAATTGGAAGTTTGGGGTTAGCAGATGCAAACCAGTATATATAGGATGGATAAACAACAAGGTCCTACTGTAGAGCACAGAACAGGGAACTACATTCAATATCCTGTGATAAACCATCATGGAAAAGAATATGAAAAAAGAACATACATATGTATAACTGAGTCACTTTGCCGTACATCAGAAATTAACACAACATTGTAAATCAACTATACTTGAACAAAATTTTTAAAAGAAACACTTATAAAAGTGTTTACCTTGATGATAAAAGTATAAATGTAGATGGCAGCAGAAATCAGTGTTAATTATCTCAGGAAAATCAGACTGTTTTGGCTAGCTGCCATGCTGATCACATAGTAAGCTACCCAGAAGCCCTGGATCTAAATGAACCCCCATTTAATAACAAAGAAATAAAATAACTGCCATCTTCGTTTTTACAAGTCAGAACACAGAAAGAAGGTCCTATGAGAACTTAGATAATTTAAATCAAATTGTACCAGAAATACGACGATATGAAAGCAATCAGGCTTCACCTTGAGCAAAACTTCAGAAACATTTTGCAGGATAAGAAGTGAACAATATTGACTGGGCTTGGGAAAAACAATACCTGCTTTTTGTTTTTGTTTTGTTTTTTGACACCTGGGCCCAATGGAAGATACCTCAATAGTTGTGGGGAGAGAAGAATACGGAAGCCTATAAAAAGTATTTTTCTTGCAAAACAAAAACTATCTAAATGTATTCAAAACCGTAACTCAAAGCACAGATGAAAAGGCTGTTTCTACTACTATAGAAAGAAGAAACTGTAATTTGGAACAATTTTGTAAGTTACATTGCTAAGTAGAAAACCAGATGCCCTTAAAAGGTGAGCCCTAAAAGAATTGAGAAGCCTCTCAATTTCTCAAGAGTAAAAATGGAGACACTCCCAACAGATTACTCTAAACTACGGATTAAACTTCCATATTTTCTGGTTTTTCGAGAAGTCTAGGTAAACTATGATTGAGTGACTTTTCTGGCTTACTGAGCTAATACGTATATTCACGTACTTATGCTGTTTGGGACTATAAATAGAACTGGGTAAGTTTTTATTGAAATGTACATTAGTGAAGGTCATAGATTTGAATATACAGTCCAATGAGTATTCTCAAATATGTGCGAATAGGTACACATCTTCCATACCAAGAGAAGTATACTCTCACCACTCAAAAAAAGTCACTTTCTACTCAGTGTCTTTATTCCCAGAATAAATACCACAGCTATTCAACACGCTGGATTAGTTTTGCCCTGTGTTGAAATGTGTTATGAACAGAATTATGTAGTAGACATTGTTTTTTTTCTCTTACCATTTCACTTCACATGTTTTGGGATTCACCCACTTTGTTGTGTCTATAAGCCATTTTTTTCCCATTGAACAGCATTCCATTATGTGAAAAATATTACAATTTGGTCGTTCATTTTCCTGTTGAAGGACATTTGGGTGTTTTTACTTTGGTGCCATTAAGAAAAAAGTTTACTGACTTCATCAAGAATCAACGTCTTAGAACTTTATTTTGGGACTTCCCTGGTGGGCCAGTGGGTAAGAATCCGCCCTCCTAATGCAGGGGCCTGGGTTCCATCTCTCGTCAGGGAACTAGGTCCTGCCCGCATGCCGCAACTAAGAAGCCCACATGCCACAACTAAGACCCAGCGCAGGCAAAATAAATAAGTAATAAATAAATATATTTTTTAAAACTTCCTTATTTTGAAATAGAGACACACATAAGCTATAAAACTGACAGAGTCACTTGTTGTCTTACCCAGCTTATCCAAAGATAACATCTCATAACTATAGTAGAGTATCAATACCAGGACTTGAAATTGATGCAATGCTCTGTTAACCAAGCTACAGATCTTATTCAAATTTCACCCTTTTTTTACATTGTAATGCACTGTTTGTGTACGTAGGAGAATCAACTTAGGATTTTGTTAATAAATGACTCAGTCTTCTATTTCGATGATCTAATATTTATTTTACCATTTTTTCTCCTTATTTTCCACTAAACTTGCTCTTTTTTGCTAAGTAGGTGAAAACTTAGCTGATTTCATATATTTTTATATTTCTGTGTAAGAATTTAAAGACATAAGTTTTCCTCCATGCTCTGCTTTGCTTGCAAGCAACAGATTTTGATACATGTTGATTTCAATTTCTTTCAGTTCAAAATATTATTTTAAATTTCCCTAAGGACATTCTCTTTTGATCAACGTTAATTCAGAAGCATGTTGTTTAATTCCTAAATATTTGGAGATTTTCTACATATGTGATGCTCATCAACTTCTAAGTTAATCCACTGTGATCTGTAATTAGGATGAAATACAAGAAAATATTTGATTCAAACAAACAAAAAAACCCAGCAGAAGCAAAAAATGCTATTTAAAACTCGAGGAGAGATTAGGAGAGACATACACAAAACATACACTCCAATTTCTGAAAAATGCCTGGCAAAGTTTCTGGTGACTATGGAGACTATAAAAAAAAAAATTTTTTTTTTATAGCAACAGCCATCTTTTCTTTCTTTATTTTTGGCTGCATTGGGTCTTCGTTGCTGCGTGCGGGCTTTCTCTAGGTGCGGCGAGTGGAGGCTACTCTTCATTGCGGTGCGCGGGCTTCTCATTGCGGTGGCTTCTCTTGTGGCGGCGCATGGGCTCTAGGAGTGCGGGCTTCAGTAGTTGTGGCATTCAGGCTCAGTAGTTGTGGCACACGGGCTTAGTTGCTCCACGGCATGTGGGATCTTCCCAGGCCAGGGCTCGAACCCATGTCCTCTGCATTGGCAGGCGGATTCCTAACCACTGTGCCACCAGGGAAGCCCTATGAAAATTTTTGAGCTTGATAACAGTGCAAGCAAATTGTCTTGCAGCTGGTTAGGGGATGGACTTCAGAATGTGATGAGAAGTGTTTTTTTACGGCTTGTTATCAAGCTGCTGGAAGTTTATTAGGGCTGCACAGAAAAGGCCTTTTCCCTGGTTGTCCACCGCTTGCATGGATCCATAAAAAACATGCTCATTCTCCAAAGCGCTAGCTTGCTTGGAGCAACATTTCACATTGTAGAGAAAGCTAAAATGACCGGCCAAATTACAATGAAAATCAACTGAGAAAGGGTAAACCCTTGCATTTCGCTTCTCAAAGGCAGGATGGCGTACTGCTAGTTTCACTGTTCATTAAATCTAGTTAATGGATGCATGATGTGAAGAGAAAGCAGTTTACCAGCTCCCGGTGTGATGAAAGCATACTCGGGGAACTGCATATCTTTCCAATTACACATTTTAAGATACACGTGGAGAAACCGTAGCCAAACCAGACGAAGGCCACTGAGGGGGTTAAATGGACTCGCCGTTGTGTTGACGGGGAAATTGACAAAGGCTCCCTGTAAGGACTGGCTGTATGGTTGTGAGAAGTGTTCTTGAGGAGAGAGAAGGTTTTGGGAGGCCGTCTGCCTCCTGCAGACAGTTTCAAAGGGAGGCTATTTGCCAACTGGGAGAGGACGTGCAGACAGTTTCAAAGGGAGGCTATTTGCCAACTGGGAGAGGACGTGCAGACATAAAGACCTTAAGGTGGAGTAAGCAGGTCAGTGAAAAGGATGCCCATTCTTGTGACCATCTTGGGATCAATGGATCTCGTTTTCAGTGGACGAGGCATGGAGAGAAGACAAATGAGCTCAAGGAACCTGAGGTCCAGGCTGGAGATGAGGTTGCTATTCCTGATGTTACAATCACCACCAGCTCATCTATACAGCGGTGGACAAGGCCCCCGAGGTTCCGGCATCGGCCTCACGTATCAACACTCCCAGTGGCCAGGGGTGGAAATGCAACTGTTTACATATGGGGGGGGCACTTCCTTCTCTGTCCCTGCGTCTAAGCACTAAGTCTGCTTTACTTGTTTTTTCCTTTTTCTCATGACTGGAGATCAGAGACTTCTATACAATCAATTCACCTCCACATACTAGGAAACATAGACCTACCTGTACCATCAGCAGTTCTTCTAGCCAACTTACAAGCTATCAGATTACCATGGCAACTGCAGGTGCCCAGAGGATGAACACTGAGGGGGGGGCTGTTTTGAACCTGAGTCCCTCTTTCAGTCCAGGCTGTGCGCTCTTGCAAAAGGTGTGTATTTGGGCTCGTTTGTTGAGATCACACGTATCTGCTGAAGCTTGTCCTAATGCACGTACGCTACATCTTCAGCTAGGAACTCCTCCAAAAGAATATTATCACATAAACAGGGAACTGGAGCGAACCAAGGAGCAGAAGGCTGCACGGCATCCCTCCTGTGAGGGCAAACGTCAGGGTGTGCATGTCAGGGGGCCGGGTCGGGGGGGGCGCTACTTTCCTTCCAAACTGTTTGGGGTAAAGAGTGTCATTTTTTACCTTGTTTTCTTGCCAGAGTGGGCTGCTCTATAAACTGGGTCTTTGCAAAAAATGACGAAGGTGATAAGCCCACAATGATAAAAGCAGGTGGCGTGAATAAATAAAATGCATGCACAGGGAAAGAAGGGTGGGGCAATCCCCATGTCTTTTCATTAATAGTAGACGTAAATCTACCATCTTTGTATCTTCTGTCCTCCTCTTCTTTCCCTTCTTGTTCAAAGCAAAAACTCTACCATGAGGAAAGCAGCGTAGCAATGCTTCCTCACAATTTTTACAGCGTGCGACTCGGCATCGTTTCATTAAGTGTCTCCGCCGCTTTAACACTCTGTGATGTTCTAGGATGTTCTAGGATGTTCTAGGATGTGCTCTCGCGCTATTTCGACGTTGTCAGCTGTAGGTGAAGAAGGGTCCCAAGTGCCTAGAGCTGGTGGGAGCATTTTATACAGTTACACAAATCCGTCCACAGAGGACCTCGCACGTGGCCAGTGATCAAACAGGCAGCCTTTTTACAAATAACTGTTCACCCCTAATCTTTCTAGAACAACCCACTCTCTTGCAGAATAAGCATGTCTTTGGGAAATACTGATGGGGAGTGTGACTCGGCAATGACGGCTCATAATTTGCGTCCTCGGGACAGCACAAATGAAGGCGGCTCAAGACAAACGTCAATTAAAGCAATCAGATGACCCCTAGTTTCTTCTGCTACTTTTCTTTCTTTTTTTCCCTCTCTTTCCCCCTACGAAGCCAAGAGGGGATTAATGGAATTCAATCACGGATAAAGATGTCGTGTATATATATACAAGGGAATACTACTCACCCATAAAAAAGAACGAAATAATGACATTTACAGCAGCATGGATGCAAGTAGAGATGATCATACTGAGTAAGTCAGACAGAGAAAGACAAATGCCATATGATATCACTTATATGTGGAATCTAAAATATGATAAAAATGACCATATCTGCAAAACAGAAACAGATTCACAGGTGTAAAGACCAGACTTGTGGTTGCCAACGTGCGGTGGAGAGGCGAGTGGTGGATTGGGAGTTTGGGATTAGCAGATGCAAACCAGGATATATAGGATGGATAAACAACAAGGTCCTACTGTAGAGCACAGGGAACTATATTCAACCTCCCACGATAAACTGTAATGGAAAAGAATGAAAAAGAATATATAACTGAATCACTGCTATACAGCAGAATTTAACATTGTAAATCAACTATACTTCAATAAAATAAATAAAGGGGGATTCAATCACGGACGTGGCTCAGAAGGCAGCTACTGTCACTCAAGCGCTAACAGATTTTTACTCTAAAATAAGAGGTCCACGGATGACAGCCCATAAGGCAAATCTAGCCCGCCACTTGTTTTTCGTATGGACTACTGCCTAATATTCCTTTTACATTTTTAAATGGCTGGGAACAAATAACTCAACAGAAGAATATTTCATGACATGAAAAATTATATGAAATTCAAATTGTGTCCATACAATTATTGGAACACAGCCATACCCATTCACTGACATTATCTGTGGGTCGTTTTGTGCTACCAGGTACAGTTGAGTAGATGTGACAAGGCACACAAAACCTAAAACATTTAATACCGTCCTGTTCCATAAAATTGTCCAGAGCGTGTGTGCTGATCCTTGCTCTAAACAAACGTTTTCAGGGGATAACATATCACGTGAGATTACCTCACTCAGCAGGGTGATAGGTGAATTCAGTGGGCTTCTACTCCATTTTTAATAACTTATGGTATGAGAATAATATAAATACAAAGGGAAACCAACTGAGATTAATAATATTGTTGAATAAATATTCAGGATGCTTTGAGCAAACGCCTCAGAATTTTATTTACGCACAGGGAAGTTTTTTTATTTTCTTCCCCCGTCCAAAAGTTCTTGAGAAGATTGAAGGGATCCAGGAAGCCTGGGCACAATCATTTTCAGTTAGGTACAGACGGTGTTCAGAAAAAAAAGGTCATGTCCAAATTCCACAAGAAGGCATTTTATGACAGAGAATTCCCTTCCCAAAAAACTGCCTGAATCTGTCTTCTAAAAATAAACAGGACTGTTCCTTTTTCCCCCCCTCTAGAAGATAACTGTCCATTCTGTGCTGTGATTCAGCATCAAGCCAGTAAGGAAACAATGGCGCCACCTTGGGTTTGCGAGCGTCAACCGTGAAGGGAAGTGCAGTAAATGATCAGGGGTCCCCTGTCACTGCTGAGCAGACAGCTAATGATTTGACCACAGACTTTAGAAGGACCTGCCTATAAAGCAAAACAAAGGGATGCCATTTTCTAACAAGCTATCATTAAGTCACCGCTTACAACTGATCTG
This sequence comes from Lipotes vexillifer, assembly GCF_000442215.2. Classification (NCBI taxonomy): domain Eukaryota; kingdom Metazoa; phylum Chordata; class Mammalia; order Artiodactyla; family Lipotidae; genus Lipotes; species Lipotes vexillifer. Next base: position 84,305 of record NW_006770853.1, read on the forward strand.
TTTTTTCACCCCAATGACATTTCTGCCATCTGTCCACTGAAGCAAGAGATGCTTTGCATTTAAGCCACCTTGGGTTTTTATTTTTCTTTAAACGATAGGTTATAGGTCAAGCTGGTTACCAATCATGGCATGATGTGTGAAAACGACGTAGTAAGGAGAAAGTTAATGGGATGTGAATTTCTATATTCCACGGAGCCTGAACTTGGCATTCTAAATTTTTTTGAGGGAACCAAAGAGGGAAAAAGAGTTGAGATTAAGGGAAAAAAAAAAAGATAGGAAGAACTAAACTACATGGGCTGACGTAAATTTCTTATCAGGTACTTCCTGTTCTACAAATAAGTAACACAGCTTTCCTCAACAGTTAACAATTTTGGGGATTAGGTTCAGCAAAGTCAGCTAAAGTGATCGACACTGGAACTTTATGACCACGGTAAAGAAATTACCAAACACAAAAAGAAAATAAAAAGAACAGAACTGTGCTAACGTATGGACCCCCAGAGATGTTTTCTCAACACAGGAAAGGGTATAGTGAAGGTTACGTCTCCAGGGAGGGGTAAACCACCAAGATCCTAGTTGGAAACAGATCTACTCCAAAGTGATGCAGAAGAGAGTTTAGTGAGAGGACTATTTACAAAGGTGTGCTGAAGACTGCACTTGGCCATCTGCACTGTGGATCTGCGCTAGCAGAATTACTAGCCTTTAACCAGCTCTGGGTGGGAAGAACAAGAGGAACAAGATGCTCGTCAGAACCTATAGGTAGACCTTGGGAGGCTGCAGGTATGCAGAACCATGGAAAAGCCCACAAGTGGTCACATGGGAGGGCACAAGCCCTACACCACATTAAAGCAGAACAACCATCTTCGGTGGGTAAATTAGTACCTTTCTATCACACGTGTAGACGGACAAGGTCAACAGAAGAGAAACTCTAGAAATACACCCAACCACATAGGAAAATTTAGCCCATAAAATGAAGAGATCAACCAACAGGGACTGCTTTATATACATGTATATTTGGAAAACTAGAAGAGATTCCCTACCTCACACCATGAATAAAAACAGACTCCAAATGGATTAGCAATCTACATGGAAAAAAAAGGAAAATGTAAAATTTTCCACATAAAGATGAGTGATTTGTCTAAAACCTAGATATACAGCAATGCTTTGAAACTGACTCAATGTTCAAACTCAATTAGAGAGACGATAGGTAGGTAGGTAGATAGATAATAGACTATAGATAGGTAAATAGATGCCAGATGGTAGATGGATAAACAGACAGCACAGGAGTTAGTTTATTTAATAAGTCAAAAAAGCAAACAAACATTAGATATGCTTGAATAAATCAAACATTACATTTAAGAAGAATTAAAGGAAAAAGAATCCCGTTTTAACTTCCAATATCATGAATAAAAAAAATTCTATCATCTAAGCAATCAGAAATATAGAAAGAAAAGAAAAAAAGAACCACGCTGTAGTGCACTTAAAATTTTAAGAGGGTAGATTTCATGTTAAGTATTCTTACCACAACAAAATAAATATTAAAAACATGATAACTACAAAGTAAGTTGAAAGGGAAAACAAAATTGGCTGTCACATATTTTCTGTTAAAGTGAAAATTGTGACTTAAAATTTTCAATTATTCAAATTATTTAGATTATTATTCAGCAGAAACATACTTCAGATATAAAGTGAGACTGAATACTAAGTGATGAACAAATGCTGAATACAAAAAAAGAACATAATAAAAGTAATTTTAATATCATATGTGGAATTTTAGGTTAAGCATAGTAATCAGCATCAAGAGAACTTTTAATGATTGAAGATGGAATTTCTGATGCTATGTCATAAATTTGTAGACTTATCACCATGACAGTTGAAGATACAAACGAGAAATAATCTGAAAATGATAAAAATAAAATTTTAAACACTACAACGAACCTCATTCAGGTTGGGCAGATTTACTACAAAATTAGGAATAAAGAGAAAGTGACTAACAATCACCAGCTTGCTTTTGGGTCCACATTCCTATCTATGGGAAGGGGTCTTTCGGCCCTCAGTAAGAGAGCTGCTCTTTAATATATCAGTGGAATTTCCATAAAAATCAGTACTTCGACCTTTCCCAGGGCAAAGTCCATCCATAAGCCAACAAAAATTAAATGGCATGCAAAGAAAAATTAAATTAGGAAGGTTAGTCATTAAGAAACATACTTCCAAATACAGCTGTCAAAGAAGCAACCAAAACTAAAAGCTCAGTATCTACCAAAGAGGTGGTTTGAAGCAACAGTGGCCGTCAGTACAGGTTCTGATATTTCCTGAAAAATACAGAACAAGGACAGATTTAATGACACGACAACACCAGCCATGCCAAAACTCTATGACTGAGCATGCCTAGCCCTCAAAATAACTACGTATTAAATGGGGGGAAAAAATCGTCCAAGTTGCAAAGAGTCATGTGTCAGGGCCCGCACTACTGCATGGCAAGGAGCAGTGCAGCCCAGGAGGATGCGATTGGGGGGGGGGGGG
>NW_006770853.1:86834-125818 GCF_000442215.2 Lipotes vexillifer
CTGTCATGTTGCATGGTCAACATGGAGAGTACTTGTTTTTATTTTATTATAGTTGGTTTGCAATGTGTTAATTTCTGCTGTACAAAGTGCTTCAGTTATACGTATATATATGTTCTTTTTCTTTTTGTATCCTTTTCTATTATGGTTTATCACAGGGTATTGAATATAGTTCCCTGGGCTCTACTGTAGGACCTTGTTGTTCTCCATCCTGTATATAATACTTTGCATCTGCTAATCCCAAACTCCCAATCCATCCCTCCCCCACCCCCCTCCCCCTGGGCTACCACAAATCTGTTCTCTATGTCTGTGAGTCTGTTTCTGTTTTGTAGATAAGTTCATTTGTGTCATATTTTAGACTCCGCATATAAGTGATAGCCTACGATATTTGTCTTTCTGAGAATACTTTTTAACTTAGTATTTAAAACACTAACTATAATTAAAACAGAGGTGGTATATAGGAGAGTCAAAAGACTGCATTAGCATAAAAAAAACGGAACTCAAGCTCTTTCACTGTGTATTGGGCACACAGCTTATCTTTCTGGCACTCAGATTTCTAACTTCTTAAATTAGTAGCTGAGCTGACTTAGTTGTTTGGATGTAGTTCCATGGGGGCTTCAAGGGGGTCATTCAATATATACGTGATTGCCTGAATTTTTCTGGAGAGAGGATCGCAGCTTTCTTTAGCATGTCAGTGTCATATGAGGCTCAAAAGAGACAGAAGTGCTGGAACGTTGACCCACTTAGCACTTCTCAGTGCTAACATTATCTGACCTCAGCAGAAAATATGGGGTTCCTGTAGAATCTGAAAATCTTGTAGAATCAAAGACACTGAGACTGGGATGATTCTCTATGTACAGTATTTGAGTTTGGACACAGCTTATTCAATGCATTAAATTATTTTCATTCCCGAAGTTTTCTAGCTTAACTCTTTTTCTTTCTTAAGTCTTATACTGGAAAGACATTACATCATTCTATAAAAAGGGGAGCCTGCATTCGGATTATTGCCGTCAGCTGAGATAAAATTCTCTTCTCTGGTTCCTCCGTGATTTGCTCTTATGTCTTCATTCCTGGTCAAAATGGCACGTGCTGGTCTTAAGCTTACACATTTCAATCCCTGATAAACCTAGACCTTGGCTTTGAACAACCTAAAAAGAATGACAATATTCCTGTGTGTCCATCCTTTCCTGTAATACTGAAGTTCTCATAGTATGGTTGCCGCTTTACTGTATCTTAATGTTTTCACGCCAAAGGCAAAAGAGACCTCAACCATGATGGCCATGGGAAAGCTATCCAGCTGCATAATGAAATAGTACCTCCATGTCATAACCAACAAATGGGATTCCCAAAAGCTATCTGGCCAGCAGAATATAACCCAACGACCGTGCTACATGTTTTGAATTTGGGGAATGTTTTTTTGCATCCTTGCTCCATGCCTGCCCCGTTCTGAAGGCAGTTAAAATTAAAGCCACGGTTGTAGGTAATAAGGACATAGAGACATTGTGTGTTCTACAACACTCTCGGAAAGGCAGCAATATTATCCAATCTGGGTCCAAAACATTTAACGATAGGAACATCTTAGAGTGCTTCAGACACCGAAATAAATGAAGATGTGCTGAAGAGTCAAGTGTGATGTCACCTTAAGTGAGCCATTTGATTTCTTCCCGTTTAATAATGTGTTTATTACTAAATCTATGACGTTCAAGGAGAAAGTGGACGGCCGAGTACATCATTCACTGTGAGGACACACTGCTTTACTATACGTATATTCAACACATTAGGAGGTTTTGCCAATGATGCAAAAATTCAGGGCTTATTACTTACAATCAACTGCAAAGATGTTGTTCGTAAGTTAAAACAACATGAAATCTGTGTTGGGAGTCGTGACATACATAATATTACGGCATGAACTACTATGATACAATGTATCATAAAGACGTGTATTACCTACCCTACAATGTACAGCTAAACAGATTCAAGTCATCTTCCTTATCTATACTTTCATCTATCGGGAATACTAGTGTAATCAATGGCAAAAATTGTTTTAATTTTTTCCCTATATTGATAAATAAATAAATCTAACACTTATAAATACTCATCCCACTTTTCTTACAAGTACCCATCAGTTATCAGGCTACTAATCGTATTCCAATTTTTAGATGAGGAAACTGAATCTCATAACTTTAAATCCTAATCTAGCTACTAAATGATATCTCAACCCAGGGAGTGTCACCAAGAATTCTGTGTTGTGATCAGTAACACCGAATTATATAGTACATATTTAATTACATATTTAATGATGCATTTTTCAAATTCATTGCACAAATATTATCATTTGGACCCATACCAATTTACATAAGGGAAGCAAAGATGTAAGACACATATAAGACAGAATGGAAATGTAATTATAAACAGAGTATCCAGAGAGGTCAAACGGCAAAGGGAAGCAATGTTTGGGGTGATAAAAGCAACAAATATAAACAAGGGGCAGGTGATAGTTCTTAGTCCATCTTCAAGGATAAGGTCTATCTATAGGGATGTAAGCAATGAAATCTATTGTTGATTAAGACAAAAAAATGAGTAAGGAAATAAAAGAGAGTCTGATGAGACTTGGGCTGTCCAATATGGCAGCAGTTGGCAATATATGGATAAACTTAATTAAAATGAATAACAGCTCACAGTCTGGTACCTGAGTTAAAGTTGCCACATTTCAACTGCTCTGAAGCCACACTTGGCTAGTGGCTACTATAATGAACAGGACAAGTATAGAACATTTCCATCACAGCAAAAAGTTCCACTGGACAGTGCCAGTGGTCTCAGAAAAAAATTGAGAGCCAAGGAGGATAAAGACGTTTCTATCAGCAGTTACCTTTTAGATGAACAGCTTAACCCAAAGACCAAGAAAGGTGTGAACTGATCATCTTTAACAGAGTTAAAACTCATCAAATGCAAAAATTGACTTTAATGTGAATGAATTGCTTTAAAATTACATCTTAAAACATACAGATGGCTAGCAGAAAAGATGCTCAACATCACTAATTATTAGAGAAATCCAACTCAAAACTACAATGAGGTAACACCTCACACCATTCAGAATGGCCATCATCAAAAAGTCTACAAATAATAAAAGCTGGAGAGGGTGTGGATAAAAGGGAACCCTCCTACACTGTTGGTGGGAATGTAAATTGGTGCAGCCACTATGGAGGGGCTCCTTAAAAAACTAAAAATAGAGTTACCATATGACCCAGCAATGCCACTCCTGGACATAAGTCCAGAGAAAACCCTAATTCAAAAAGATACATGCACCCCCGTGTTCACTGCAGCACTATTCACAATAGCCAGGACATGGAAACAACCTAGGTGCCCATCAACAGATGAATGGATAAAGAAGATGTGGTACGTATATACAATAGAATATTACTCAGCCATAAAAAAGAACAAAATAATGCCATTTGCAGCAACATGGGTGGACCTAGAGATTATCAGACTAAGTCAGACAGAGAAAGACAAATACCATACGATATCACTTATATGTGGAATCTAAAATGACACAAATAAACTTACAAAACAGAAACAGACTCACAGACATAGAAAACAAACTTACGGTTACCAAACGGGAAGCAGGGAGGGATAAATCAGGAGTTTGGGATTAACAGATACACACCACTATGTCTAAAATAAACAACAAGGTCCTACTGTATAGCACAGGAAACTATATTCATAATCTTCTATTAACCAAAATGTAAAAGAATCTGAAAAAGTATATATACTTAAGTATAACTAAATCACCCTGCTGTACACCTGAAACTAATACAACATTGTAAGTCAACTATACTGCAATAAAAACAAGGAAAAATTTTTTTAATTATGTCAAATTGAGGAACACACTTCTTTATTCAGATATCAAACAAATATTTCTAAATTATTCAAGGATATTAATTTAGGAATAGGAAAAATGCTTTGTAAAAACATTAAATGGCATTAACTTTTGAATTAGTGGTTCCTAGTTGAGGCGTTCCCTCTCTAAATATTTTAAAGGGATCCAACTTGTGTGCCAATCCAGAGCCAGCTGAATCCACCCGCTTTCTTTCCCACATCAATTTTTCCTCTTTCATAACCTGTCATCTCTGGAGGTGGAAGGCCCAGGCCTTTGTCCCTCCTTCTAAATGACCCTTGAGTTTTGTAAGTCCACACGCTTCTGAGCATAAAAACCAACCATTCTTTCTCAAATCATACCAAAAATAATACTGTGCATTAAAAAACAACAACAACTTTCAACTTTACCAAATAAAATTTTCTTCTCACAGTTATCATTGGGGATAATGTTTTTAAATGTTGATGGTGTACACTGAAAATAAAATTAAAGCAAAAACATCATTCCCTTCTTATCGCTGAAATGATTTTCTAGGCCCAAGAGGGAGCAGCTCCTGCACAGGGTGCCAGGGCAGCAAACTTGGATCACTTTCGTGTCTCTGTAAACATGTCCTTTGACCAGACACGCAAGATATGGGGCCGGCAGGCCCCGCCCACCATGGGTGACTCTATGGCCCCAGCCAATCCAAGACTTTCTGTGTGTCTCTCTCTGGTTCTTTATTCTTTTCTTTTAATCAAAGCTTCCTGCCTGCCAGTCTATCAAAGGAGTCTGTCCGCTTTACAAAGTATTAGATAAAGTTTGTTTTTAACTCCTAAACTGTCTTCTTTAATCATTTTCTTAACAGTTTTGGGGGATGAAGAATGGGATCTGTATGTGATGGTTTAATGTCCCAGGACAGGGAGCCACACAGGCCAGGGGTCCACTGAGACCTCGGGGTCCTCTCTGCCTCTGTCCTTCCTAAAGCCGTGGGCAAGTCACTCTCAGACTGGAGATCTACTCCTTTCACGCAGCTCCCCAAGCCAAACAAATTTTATTTAACTATATTATATATGTATATGCATATATATGTACACACACATATATACATACATACACTTTATATACACACATATATACTTTTATATATATATATATATATATATATATATATATATCATGGAACCATGCATTTTAATATGATTTCATTGAATATTTTGAAATGTACAATGTTTAATAGCCTTACCAAGGTAAAATTTGAAAACTATTTCTGTATCACTGTTTAAATCCTTCATCTCCTCTTCATGTAGTAAGGAAATGACATACTCTCTTACTCTGTAAAAACTGTTCCAAGGCTTATTAAAATTCCCACAAAGGTTCCTGGGTGGTTATACTGGGTGCTCAGTATGAATGGCAGCCCTTAGGAGATTCCCAAAGTCTCGGGTTAAGTCCACAGCGCAAACCACTGGGGGACTGGAGAAATTCATGGAGAAGTCCAGACTCTTTGGGCCATCAAAACCAAAGTCTAAGCAGGCAAAAGTGGGACTACTGAAAGCTATCAAGGATAAAGAAGGCTTCCAGTGAAAGCAGTAACAGATCTATTGTTAATGGGAGTCTTGAAAGTCAACACTGCAGAAGTGCCTCGTGGGCATGGGTCAGGCACTAGAAAGCTGCTGGAGTGCTCACCACCTAAATCTAAGACTCTGCTGTTAGGATAAGGTGATCATGAAACGGGTTAGACTGACACTGGGTCACCCACCAACCTCACGAGAACGTCCATGCAGTGAGGCGCACTGAAAAGTGCCACGCGATCCCCCACCCAGCGGCACGTCCTTCTTAAATATTGTCTCTGAGACCTATAGTTTAGCAAAAGAAAGGGGATCCTCAAGTTTCAAAATTGAACAGCCACCTTCTGGCACACTTGCTTATTTTATGGTTAAGAACATAAAAGCCAAAGCTGTAGATATCTACAAAAATGGCAACACTTTCACTCAGACAAGTGAATTGTGATGGTCATTATGGGGAACACTTAGGGTCATTCATTCAGAAGGTGCACTTGACAATAAGGAATCCCAGATAAACAAACAGAATGGGAGACCTCTTTCGATGGGCACGTAGAAGCCACCCCAAATCTTCAAGATTCCAAAGTAGCTTCCTTGAAAGACTGACTGCAAGAGGCTAATGACAAATTAAAGACACAAGTGGGACCTAAGACAAAAGACTGTACAAGCGATTCCTACTACTGTCCTCTCTCTTCCTTGACCTTGAGAATCAGTCTACCAATCCTCTATGTGAATTGCCTTTCTACTCTGAAGAGGCCACAGGACCATAAACAAGTCTGCCAAGTTAGCGTTCTTAGAGTGCAACAGCTCCAAGGCCAGAAAACCTAACACACCTGCGCCTCCCCCTTTGCACTCTCACAGGGTCCATCCACAAAACACGAGCCCAGAATTCAGGGTCTCATTCGTAGTCAACCAGGACACCACAAAAAAGACTGTCCTCAAAGGTTTTCTCAAATCCTTCCACACCAAACCGAATGGTGCCGTATCTACCCTCAAAAGAGGGTCCCCCTATCAGCCCCTCGCAGAGTTGATGGGACTCTTTAAGGGATTCTCCTGTGACTGCTACCGGGTATTCCCTCAAACAGGCAAGGGGAAAACTCAAATTAAAATTAGTGGAAAATCTGGCCAAATCCTGGTAGGTACCAGGGCTATGCTCTCTAAACCCCACATTCTGGGGAGCCTGCAGATGGGATCCAGGGAAAGCTGGCAGAAGCCAGGGAAGGAGAGAATTACCACCAGAGTCGGCTCTTCCGGGACCTCAGTGGCTGGTGGGGAAAGGGAGATCACATCTCATGCTGTCCCTTCCTCTCCAAGTGCACACTCTTGTGAATATGCTTCTGGGGGACCCACTGCATAGGAAGGCTGTCCATCCTTCCTTTCCCAGGGATAACTACCGCCGCCTTGTTTGTCTCGTTTTGCGTCCCGAGAATGTGGCTTTTGCCTTTCTGCCTGCCCGGGGTCACACAGGTTGCTCGTTCTTGCATATGGGGGCGCCCAGATATGGCCAGAAATGTAGGTTGCACCCCACTTGTGGCCAGGGTCCTACAGACAGTGGCCAGTTCTCAGAGGGACTGCCCAAGTCTTCCCTTCTGATTACCTTTGGAAGTGGCTCTGGGTCTTTGGACATAGTATACCAGCACCCTCTTTGGGGGATGCCTCTTGCATCCATGGGGGTCATTCAATACTGCCAGGAATATTTGCGGGGTCTTCTCAACCCACACGAGGTTGGCTACGTGGCACCAGCCAATCAGATATTTCCAATTTTCTCTTCCGTGTTCTTTATTCTTTATCCTATAAGAGCTTCTTGCCTTCTGCCCCATTTTGCAGTTCTGGGAATGTAGACTGTCCACTTGATAAAGTGCTAAGTAAGGTTTGTTTGTATCTGTACTGTTTACTTTAACCAATTTTTTTTTTTTTTTTTTTTTTTTTTTGGGGGTACGCGGGCCTCTCACTGCTGTAGCCTCTCCCGTTGCGGAGCACAGGCTCCGGACGTGCAGGCTCAGCAGCCATGGCTCACGGGCCCAGCTGCTCCGCGGCACGTGGGATCTTCCCGCACCGGGGGACGAACCCATGTCCCCTGCATCGGCAGGCGGACTCTCAACCACTGCGCCACCAGGGAAGCCCAAAATGATAAAATTTTTAATGAATAAAGTAAATTATGCTAATGGTAACTGCAGACTATTTGAAGATTTACAAATAAGAATCTTAATTGTGGATTATCACTTCCTTGTGAGGAACATTCTAGAAATAAGTAACTTGTACAAGACAGAGCCATGGAGTTGATGAAACATGTCACTGTTCACTGACAACATTACTGTGAAGTGCACCAGATCTCTGGTAAAATATTTTAGCGATTCTCCACACCCCTTTCTCTGTGAGCGCACACATGGCCAATGGATTTAATGTATGGATCCTACTTGATAGAAATTTAACATATTCTTTAGAGAAAATGAAATTTCCAATCCATTTCACGGGAGACATTGTGTACCCTGCAACAGCTTTTACAAATGAAATCTCAATGCCTCCTTCCTTCAGAGGAGTAAGATGGAATTGAAATTTTGAAATCAACAGTAAACCAGCTATGTATATTTTGGGGTTGGAAACAATTCCCCCAAAGAGATGATGTTTCACCCTGGGCCGTTAAACACTAGAACCACCACTAGCAATGACATTTAGTGCCAGAATCCATCACCGTCTGTAACGGAACAAATCTCTACGAGAAAGCAACTGTAGTCTTGAAAGTGCAAATCTGATGGACTCTCTACATTTTGGCTCTGTAATACCTGGAACAAATGTGGGGACTCTTCTTGTTGTAGTTCTGTGTGTGTGTGTGCGTGCACGCGCGTGTGTGATGTTCCTCAAACTTTCTGTTATAAACCCCAGAGCAAATAATAGAGATAAGAACAAAAAGTTATTACGCATTGTCAGTACCACAGTTTGAGGAGGAAAATGGATTATGTCCCTTAGAATAGGATAACAAGTTCTAGGTTTAGTACCTGAAACACTTCACCTTTAACAAACATGTAGGCACTACTGAATGCCGACTATGGACCTTGCTACTGAAGTGACAGCCATTGGAACTTTACTCCAAATAAATCTGTACTTTTAGACGTGATTTCACAAGCTAATCCAATCCATTAGCAGCAATAAGAAAGATGCAATCCTCTTTCTACTGTATATGGAAAGGAATTCCACCGCCTTCACGCATCGGTACGCAAATACCACCTAAAAACTTTCAGCAGCAGAAGAAAGACTTGAATCAAGTCCGTGCCTATTTGCGTTCCCGTCGACACAGCTGTCCATGAGCAGAGGGAAAGGCTGAGCTTGCAGCCGAACCATTTTCAGCCCCAAAACCATTACTGGCCAACCTCCCCAAGTCAAATTTTCCAAAGAAGTTCAGAAACAAACAGCCATTTTCCTCTTTGTATTCACTTTAGTTTCACTGGCACTCTACTACCTATGAAGCACTCTGACAGATAGTAGGTGGGCAATACAACCCTTCCTTTCAAAGAGCTTAAAATGAACCACTTGGAAAAGCAAATTCAAGATTGGAATATCACATGGTCATGATCTGTACTAGTACCTAAGGTCTATACCCAAATGCTGCGAAAGGCAATGCAGGTTTTAAGGATGGTGTCGTAGGGAAGGATGCAAAAGGAAAATCATACTTGGAACGGCAAGGTGAGGCTTCCACATAACATCACCTGAGTCATACTTCCAGATCACATTTCTTTTGACAGCTGTCTTTTCCTTCCCTTTCACTTTCTTTCTCTGCCTGGTTCCTCTCACGTCTTGCATACTCCGTCTCCCGGTTCTTTCCTAAACAGAGCAATTGGCTACACTCTCCGTGCTTCTCATCCCCATTCCTTACAGAGTCCGCTCAGCATATCTACCCATCAATCACAAAACGCGGTGCTGGGCAATCAAGTTCTTTCCTCCATGGACAAAACCCAGGGCACTCACGTTCCACGAGGCATGGGACCAACACAATCCTCCCCGAGACAACGCGAACATTGCCCTCCTTCATCCTGAAATGCAGCAGCAGCTTTGGGGTGTTCTTAGTAACCGACTAGTGACGCCATAAATATTATTTCACGATTTAGACTCTCCCATGTATCGGGCTTCTACGGGACCACCGTGCAAGTTCCTTTAAAATGCAAATCTGGGGCTTCCCTGGTGGCGCAGTGGTTGAGAGTCCGCCTGCCGATGCAGGGGACGCGGGTTCGTGTCCCGGTCCGGGAGGATCCCACGTGCCGCGGAGCGGCTGGGCCCGTGAGCCATGGCCGCTGAGCCTGCGCGTCCGGAGCCTGTGCTCTGCAACGGGAGAGGCCACAACAGTGAGAGGCCCGCGTACCGGGGGAAAAAAAAAAAAAAAAAAAGCAAATCTGTTTCCTTTCCCTTTTCATTTGATAAACCAAAGCCCACACACTCTTCATATGTCCTTCACGTTTACCTCATGTCCCCTTGGGATCCCACCCACGATACCACATCACATTTAGCTGTCTTCTCTCCTGAGGCTCCCCTTGGCTGTAACAGGTTCTCAGACTTTCCTTGTTTTCGATAACCTTGAGATTTCAGGAGGACCTGAAATTTTGTAGAATGTCTATCTCTACCGGGCTGTCTTTGTTTTTCTCATGACTAGACTGGGGTTATAGTTTTTTTTGGAAGGAAGACCTCAAAGGCATCACACCACGTCCAGGGCACACACTTATCAACATGTGTTATCACTGCTGATGCTGACCCAGACCACCTGGCTGAGGTGGTATTGTCAGGTTTCCCCACAGGTAAGTTACTTTCCCCCTCACTTTTCATACTGTGCTCTCTGGAAGGAAGTCACTCCCCACAGCCTGTCCATAAGAGTGAGGAATTATGTACCGCATCCTCGAGAGCGCAGTCCTTACACAAATTGTAGAGAATTCTTCTGCACTGTTCCCTTCTGTGTTTAAGCTTCAGTAAGCATGTATTCACCCGTCTTCAACTTGGATAACACCTACTTCCAAAGGTTATTCAGAAAAAATATTTACTAGGCGCCTGCATTGCTTATTCCATTCACATTGTCTGATCTCTGTGGAACAGATAAGACACTTAAAACCAGAGTTCTGATTTCAGTTCTTTAACTCTGAGATATTCGCCACACACACGTGTCTTCTGCTCGATTTCAGTCATATGGTCCATTTTCCTTTGGTGTACAACACTTAAATAAGAGGAGAATTTGCACACCAGACTGTCTGCAGAGTCTACCGTAACACACACTACCGACATTTCTTCTATTACTTTTTGGGTTCCTCTTTTAGGCTTGATCTACTTGATTTTAACAATAATTATGTTTCGCTATAAAATTCTGTTAGCATCATTTACATCTTGTTTTTGCATTCAGAGGAGTTATACATATCCATGTAAATCATCCATCACGAGCACACTACACGCCACCATTAATACTTTCAAGTATTACATATGTGATTCACACACGTGCAAGGTACAGAGACTTATAATAATCCACACTTCTCACCACAGTCTCTTGGATGAATTCTAGTGATGGAGCTACAGAGCGCCAGAGATTTCTGATCACCTAACGAACATGCAAAACAGATCTATGAAAAAGCAACCCACCTCTCTTCTCTGATACTGGAAGCAAACTTTCTCTTTGAGAATGCCAGCTCTTTTGTGTAAAGAAATAAATTGCAATTTGGGTGACGTGAAGAAAAGACTCAAGGGCCAAAGCTGGGATATGAGGATGAGTTTGAGACAGGGGAAGAGTGATGACACTGAAAAAGGAACTTTCTTGGGAGAGGTGGTTACATGTAATATTTAAGTAATATCTGGCGTGCGTCTATGGACGGGAGGGTTGAGGGTCCGGGTAGCCATGGAAGAGAGGTATAGAAAGACAGGTTAAGGATGAAAAGGGCACAGAAACAGGACAACACCTGGAGGAGATGCATCTCTGGTGGCCTTCCAGACTCAGATCTGTTGTTTGAATCTTGATGGACATAAATACCCATGATGTCTCACAGGACACGCTCTGTGTTGGGTTTTCCCTATTTATATTCTTAAGGCTTTTGTTCCTTTCTTAAACTCTTGAATACTCTTTTGTGCTTACGTTTTGTTAAATTAAGGGTAGTTCTGGTGTCTACTCCTGCAGCAAAAAAATCTCATGGGAACTAGACCATAGCCAAGCACTGGTAAATAGACCAAATGTGATTGAGTACTTAGCTCAAGCAGAACTGTCCAGTCAAAGAATGACCACAGAGAGTTGGAACATGCAATACACTCTAGGAATTCTAAAGATGCTACAAGGGCACCGAACATCATGAAACCATGCAAGATTGGGGGGAGGGGTGTGATAAGTAAGTACACTTGGGATCCAGAGTTATTAGTCTGATCACCCCATCACTGTCCCAAGCTATCTACTGTTTCACAAAGTCGCAATTATCCTTCCACCCTTCTGACACTATTGCTTTCTGTGGGCACCATGTTTAGAATCACCAGATCACACCAAAAAATCATAATGTAAGTCAATAAACGGGACGTCCCTGGCGGTCCAGACTCTGCACTTCCACTGCAGGGGGCACAGGTTTGATCCCTGGTTGGGGAACTAAGATCCTGCATGCCACGTGGTGCAGCCAAAAAAAAAAAAAAAAATTAAAACTTTGAAATTGTACACAATTGGGGTCTAATCTGTAGTCAGAAATGTTCTCCGTCAACAATCAGAGAGAATCCTACTACCAATCCAGTAAATCGAGAGTGTGTGACAATCTTACACCTATTTTTGGCTAATCATAATGTACGTATTTTTTATCGAATAAATAACATTGCTATACAGAAGAGAAGTACTTTTCTAATCGACAAATGAGGAAACTGCTTTATCCTATAAAATGCTGCTTTAAAGAAAAATGCTAATAATTTGACATTTTTGAAATAGTTCAGTGGCGGTAATTTGTATATAAATGGGATTTTCCTGTTATTGAAAAAACAGCATAATCTATTAAGCAGTTCATTAAACTAAATGCCAAGTAGTTTAGCAAATATTTACTATGTACATTGTATCTGCCAAGCATCGGGTTAACACTGAAAAAAACAAAAAAAGAAAAAACCCCAGCAATAGTCTATCCTGTTTTATTGTAAGATTGCCTCAAATGTCATCTGAATTTTTGTCATCTATGAGAATTAATGCTCAAATATTGCCTAACCGTCCTTATTAAGCCTATCTTCAAGTGTAGTTTAAAACACCATTTGGAGGGAGCTGAAACTCATGGGAAGTTTAATTGCCTCTTTCTAAAGAATAAATTGCTCTTGGGAAGAGTATCAGTCTCACTTAGGTGGGAAGGAAGACAGAGCAGACTGTAATCACGGAAAACATATACCTGTCCCAACAGCATGCCAGGTTAGAGGACACAGCAGAATCACTTCCGTGGGCCGATGGACCCACGGGCGTTGGCAGGATACCTTGCTATAGTCCTACACCCACTAGCTGTTCTGGAATTCCACTATTACAGGAACAAATGTCTTTGACACATGGGCTTTCTTTCTGCCTTAGGTATGTGTGAATTGGAAACAGAGACAGAGAGAGAAGGGAGAGGTTAAAATTTTATTCACAGACACAGCCACCTTTTCTCACACTGAAAGAACTTCTGGACATCCATGGACATTCACATTAAAAAATTAACGTGAGGGCTTCCCTGGTGGCGCAGTGGTTGAGAGTCCGCCTGCCGATGCAGGGGACACGGGTTCGTGCACCGGTCCGGGAAGAACTTTAAAGACCAGTGGTGTGTTCCTTAAGGTTCTGCCCATTAGGCAAAAAGAAAAAAGCAAACTACAATTTTTTTTTTTGCCTTTCATTGATCAATAATTATACTTCCAGAAATTAATATAGGTAAACATAAAATATACAAAATAGAGTAAAACTGATGAGTTTTCAAATGAAGGTAAAACATGACATATGAAGATGAGTTAAGAAAAACACCACCCCCAAAAAAACCTTCTATAATAGTCTAAAGAAAGAAATGTATATATTTAGAAGATGATTGAAATGGGGGAAGGATAATTTGAAAATTTCACATAAACGCAAAATAGGTCAAGAAACAAGAATATATGTAGTAAATAAAAGCAATGAAAAGTTAGCCAACTAAAGACATGTAAACCCAGTCAATTCAAAGAAAAATGAATAAGCATGAAAATGTACTTCCCACACTGATGGTGGGAGTGTAAATTGGTGCAGCCACTATGGAAAACAGTATGGAGGTTCCTTAAAAACTTGAAAACACAACTACCATATGATCCAGCAATCCCACTCCTGGGCATGTATCCAGAGAAAACTCTAATTCAAAAAGAATACACTGTACCTTGGAAATATGCTACACAGAAGATCAACTATTTCCCTCATGTCTGCATACTGCTTTCCTCTGCACTCTGAAATGAGATTTCCGGGCTTCCCTGGTGGCACAGTGGTTGAGAGTCCACCTGCCGATGCAGGGGACATGGGTTCGTGCCCCGGTCCGGGAAGATCCCACATGCCGCGGAGCAGCTGGGCCCGTAAGCCACGGCCGCTGAGCCTGCGCATCCAGAGCCTGTGCTCCGCAACAGTGAGAGGCCCGTGTACCGCAAAAAAAATAAATTAAAATAAATTAAATTAAATGAGATCTCCTAAACTTCCTGGACTAAGGAACAGAGAGAGAGAGAGAGAGAGAGAGAGAGAGAGAGAGAGAAAGAGAGAGAGAGTGAGTGTGTGTGTGTGTGTATGTGTGTTGCTATTTAAGGGGAAAGTAGAGGCACCTTATGTAAATATACTTGCAGTGAGAATAAGGGGTTGCATGAACAGAAGTATTCAGATGATCCTACGTTTACCACATCCCTTGTGCTCACAAAATACCCAAGCTTGAGATATTTTGTACAAGATACAGCATCACTGGGTGTGCCTGGGACGCCATTTAAAAATATGCTCAAACTATTCATCATTGAATCTCAATCAGCTTGTTCTTTATCTGCTTCCATTGAAAGGCTCACTTGTTATTTCTAAGCATTATTTTAAGATGTGTTCTCTACATGTAGGATCATTAAAATTGGTTTCCTCCAGGTTTTATAGTCTCACCACCTCCTCGGTGTTCTCTCTCACAGCCACCAGACTTCCTACACCTTTTCTGCATTCATGAAAGTCTAACTTTTCCTGGAAATAAGTGATTAGTGTAAGGAGGCAGGATACCTTTACAAAAGTCAGTCACTTTCCTACATGCCAGCTACGAACAAGTGGAATTGCAATTAAAAAGGCAATGCCATTTACATTAGCACCAAACTATGAAATACTTAAGGGTGAATCTAACAAAATACGTGCTACAAGATGTACATGAGGAAAACTACAAAATTAGAGACGAATGAACCCAAAGAGCTAAATAAATGGACAGGTATACCACATTCATGGCTATGATGTCTCGTTATTGCCAAGATGTCAGCTCCTTCCAACGTGATCTACAGATCTAATGCAATCCCAGTCAAAAGTCCCAGCAAGTTATTTTATGGGTATCAATAAACTGACTCTAAAGTTTATACAACCGAGAAATAAAATTTATATGCCTCCCCCCAGACTCTCTTCCAAATATTTCCAAATCCAGTAGAGTCAGTTAGGACTTTATTCTTTCATTCTTTTCCTTCCTTCCTTCCCCTTTTCTCTCTCCCTGGCTTTTAACTCTAAGCAAACCACATCTTGTTTCTTTTCTGGGCACGAAAACCTCTTCCCCTAAATATATCCATGAATTTCTCTGATACTTAATTGCAAGCTCTGCCTCTGAGAAGTCACGCCCTTACAGAGACCATCCTGTCCATCCTTAAATGTGTCCATCACACTTAAGCATCTATAAATCTCTACACCAGGGGTTGGCAAACCATTTCAATAAAGGGTCAGATAGTAGATCTTTTAAACTTTACAGGTAAGGCTGTCTCTGCCACACATAATGTTTAAAAAAGTTTTTAGTACTTTGAGGTATAACTTACATACCATAAAAGTCACCTGTTGTCAGGTACAGTTCAATGACTTCTAGTAAATCTATACAACTGTGCAATCTTCACTACAAACTCATTTTAGAACATTTACATCCCTTCAAAAAGTCTTCTCATGGCCATTTGCAGTCAATGCCACCTCCAACTCAGGCAACTACTAATCTAATTTCTAGGGGGAAAAAAAGCCTTTGCTAAAATTTCAAATGCATGGAATCATAAGGTATGTAGGCTTATTAGCATACTGCTTTTGAGGTTCATTCAGCTGTACCCGTGGTTTGCTCCTTTTGTTGTGGAACAGGATTCCATTAGATGGATATATCATAGTGTATATATCTATTCATCCAGTGATGGACACGTACATTGTTTCCAGGTTTTAGCTGTCATGAACAATACTTTGAAAAGTACCCATTTTCAATTTTAGCAGAGATGTGTATGTTTTGTTTTGTTTTGTTTTTTGCGGTACGCGGGCCTCTCACTGTTGTGGCCTCTCCTGTTGCGGAGCACAGGCTCCGGACACGCAGGCTCAGCGGCCATGGCTCACGGGCCCAGCCGCTCTGCGGCATGTGGGATCTTCCCGGACCGGGGCACAAACCCCGTGTCCCCTGCATCGGCAGGCAGTCTCTCAACCACTGCGCCACCAGGGAAGCCCGAGATGTGTATGTTTTAAGTCACACTTCCATTAGCAGGTTACAGTATTTCTTCCCATTGATGTTAAGAATTCCTCATAATACTATCCAAGGGTTGCTGTTTTCTTCTCAGTACATCTTTGTCATTGTTAACCTTGATGACCGGACTAAGTTGCCGTGTGGGGGGTTTCACCTTGGTAAAGTTGCTCTTTGCAATTAATATGCATCTGTGGCAGACACTCAGAGACCACCTTCAACTTCTGCCCAATAATTTTACCAGCCATTGGCGGAAAATGGCTACAACAACTATTTCCGTGGTACTCGGCTATTAGCGATTGTATACGTTCCTCATCCTTCCCGTAGGAATTAATCGAAGCTCTTCTGTAAGGTAGAAAGGGTATCCCTTATTTATTAAACTAGTGACTGACAGCTGTGTGAACTCAACTGATGTTTACATGACTCTATGGGGTATCAGCCAGTACTCTTGTTATTTTGTTGCCCAACTCTTTCCTACTTTCAGGACTGGGAGCTCCTTGAGTTAGACTTCTGTATACTTCCAAACTGCAAAACATCCGCCAGACCCAGATCGACAGATATTCCACAGAATACTTGACCACTACTCTTCACAAGCACCCAGGTCACAAAAGAACAGGAAAGAGGTACGACCTGCTCCAGTTAGGAGGAGGCTAAGGAAAGATGAATAACTATATAATGTGACGTTCTAGACTACATCCCAGAATGGAAAAAACCCACTAAGTTTAAAATAGCAGAATCTGAATTACGCCTATAGTTTAGTTAACATCATTGGACCCAAGTTAATTCCTTAGATTTTACCAAAACACCAAAGTTAGGTAAATGTTAAAATTCAAGAAAGCTGGGTGAAGGCAAATTCTCAGTATTCCACATTCCCCTCAAAAATCAAAACAATCAAAAATAAAACAATTTAAAAAGTCTCCTTAAAAAAAAAAAAAAGATTGACATCTGCAATTTCTTAGATTCGTTTATCTTTGCCATGATCCATGTTTTCTATCTGTGCACCAGTACTGGACTGATAGTTTAAATTAACTCATGGCTCTTGCTATAGAGCTCTGGGAACTAAAATCTACTTCAAACATTTTATCTGCTGCACAAATATGCTAACACTGCCTGTTTAAGTATTTTTCTCGCCAGCTTAAACAGCAAACATTTTACTAACGGTGACCTAACCAAAAAACAAAACAAAAAAACCCCAAAACACAACTACAAAATATTTTAAATTCGGGAAAAAAAAAATCAAGAAACTAAGTTCTCAATCCATCAATGAAACCCTCATGATTTTACTATGCAGAGTGTATCTAAACAGGCAATGTGAACCCTGTGTTTTCACTAAGGATAATGAAGCTCTTTAAATTCAGATTTATAGTGTCATGTGTTAAATGCCTCCTTGCTTTCATTTCATCTTATAGCAAATCACCATTCTTCACGGTAAAAACTGTTGTGATTTGTCTCCATTCATGCAGAGATGACAGGAACGTATTCAGTCTCTAGGTTCTTCAAAAAACACGAACGGCCAGTTCCCGCTTCTCATGTGGTATGACTTCATTAGTGTAGCCACAAGACAAGAAATTGCACTGGACGCACCTGACCTTAGGAAGCTCAGTATTCTCTTCATTTCGTGCTTTTATCCATTACTGCAAACACCTGTATGTTTAATGTCTGCTTTCCTTGTTTTTACTCAAAAATAAATGAAAAAGCAGCATTTTTCCCCTTTCACGTAGATGCATTATCACGCCGATGCATTATCACGCCTTGCTTTTGTTTTTCCTGTGCTTTTAGCATATCACTCCTCTACGTTACTGTTGTTATTTTTATTTCTCAGGAGAAAAATAATTAGTTGATTACACACTCAGCTTTTTTCCTGCACCTGGGACTCAGATAAGGATTAAGCATATTTATGTATCCAGTAATGTGATCAATGTCAAAAACCCTAGAAGACCTGTCGGCTAGAATTTCTGCCCCTGACAAATACTAGAGAGGAAACAGTCTGGTGTGTTAAGACCTTTACTCTGGGGCTTCCCTGGTGGCGCAGTGGTTGGGAGTCCGCCTGCCGATGCAGGGGACGTGGGTTCGTGCCCCGGTCCAGGAGGATCCCACGTGCCGCGGAGCGGCTGGGCCCGTGAGCCGTGGCCACTGGGCCTGCGCGTCCGGAGCCTGTGCTCCGCAACGGGAGAGGCCACGGCAGTGAGAGGCCCGCGGACTGCCAAAAAAAAAAAAAAAAAAAAAAAAAAAGAACTTTACTCTGACCAGGATAAAGAGAACATCAGAGGGTGAATACCAGTTAGAATTTAATGGACACTCACGAAAATGATCAACCCTAATAAAATTGAACATCATTAATAGAATTTATCAAGCCTCCAAAACTTTACAGACATGTCTGACTGGAATGTGTTAAGTCCTAATACATCCCCTAATACAGGATGTATTAGGACTTAATGAATTTAAGGCTCTAAAATATAAAATATGGAGGATACTAGCTCTCACAAATAGATGAGAGAATCTGAAAGGTGGTGAATTCCTCTTTGTTCTACTTGCTTGTCTATCTAGATTCTGACTTTCCTGTTTTCTACTTCTCTTTATTAGAGGAGGCCCTGGGTATTCTAAAGTTGCTTTCATCACCTGGGAATTAGCCCAGATGTGGAATATTTTAAGGCCAACGGAGAAAGGGGGGTCGTGGGATGAATTGGGAGATTGGGATTGACATATATATGCTATTGATACTACGTATAAAATAGATAACTAATGAGAACCTGCTGTGTAGCTCAGGGAACTCTACTCAGTGCTCTGTGGTGACCTAAATGGGAAGGAAGTCCAAAGAGTGGCTAGATGTATAACTGATTCACTTTGCTGCACAGCAGAAAGTGACACAACACTGTAAAGCAACTATACTCCAAAAATTTTTCTAAAAATCAGAAAAAAAGGTTACTTAACTGTTAAAATAAAAAGGCCATATAAAATTAAATCTGTGGCATTCCGTGGAGGCAATTAAGGCTTGAAAAGCTGGAAAGGCTTGTCAGTCGTGTACTGACCATCCCTCATAGTTCCATGTTTCTCTAATACTCAAGGCACACGGAAATCGGGAGAGAAGAGAGAATTGTACACCCCAGAAATAACTGAGTTCCGCAGCCTCAGAGTCACACTGTATGTAACTGATGCTCAGAGTTTATTCAACACGCAAACATCTTTTTTCCCTACTTGTTCATGGGACAAGCATGGCTCCTTAGAGACACAGGCTGCTCTGAAATGAGATATCGGCCTTCTGCCTCTCAGACCTACTGGAAACGATGTTGCCTCAGTTTCCTTCCTTTCATGGGGAGCTCTTGCCCTCTGAAGCAGATGTAATTACTCCCTTCTCCTCTGTTAATCAATGCTGACTTGCGTTCTACGGCAGAGTCAGGACCTATTTGTTCCCTATGGGGTTTAAATATAGCAGGAGACTGACCATTTTAAAAGCAGGAATCTTGATTTATTTTTCTTCATTCTGTACAATTCAAGGAATTGTCCCAAGAGAATGAATTCCATAGGTGTTCAGATTAGCGTTATTAGTAATGATTTTCACCTGCTGCATCAAATTAGGGACACTTTAATTGTAATAACCACCTGGTTAGTCATTAATCAATGACAGAAGTGCACTTTTTCCAATGTAGCCAAATTCCTGGGCATTTCCAATTCTACTCTCTTTGTCAGATGGTTTAGTCGAAACCCTCTTTCTTTTTGTCCTTGTAGATAAGGTTATGCCAGTAGCAGTATTATTCACCTTTAATATCCTGGCCACAAAAATTTACTGTGGAATTAAAGGGAACACAATTTCTACGTAGGAATTTTTGATAATATTTTGATGTGCAATTTAGAAGAAAAGCTCTCTTCTGCTACACGCAGGGCATATTTTCATCAGATGGCTTCCTTCTTTCAACAGTTTTATTTTTCTTTGAGCAAGGTTTCATAAGACAAGGTCCTACATTTTATGGAAAAATTGATGTTCGATTGTGAAAACTCTCAACCTCTGTGGAAGCTAAATATTTTAAACAGACACTTTTTTGCTTTTTGCCATGCCACGCGGCATGTGGGGATCTCAGTTCACCGACCAGGGACGGAACCCGCGCCCCCTGCAGGAGAAGCGCAGAGTCTTAACCACTGGACCACCGGGGAAGTCCGTAACAGACACTTCTACGACGTTTTCTTTACCGTGGGACACGTGACTAACACAGACCACATTCAGTTTCCCCACAAAATTCCAGAAAAGAAATCTTTACCTTCTTATAAAATCTTAACACTTTTTGCTGGAGGAAGATGCCAGAATTCAACGAGGATCAAATACAACAAGAGGGATGTTTAAAAGAAAGATGTGATGCATCATCTAGTGACAGCAGCCATAGATTCCTAGAACTGAACCACCAGCCCTGTATCTCATTTCTCCCTTTTCTAATTGATAGGCAGTTTCATTACACCTGAAAACACTGTTTCGATCATGAGGAGCGATACATTGTAAATTAAAGGGGCTGATGGAAAGCTCAACCAGCAAATGAGCATGTAACCTGCAGATAGCTCAAAATCGCCGTTTTTTCTTTTATAAAACTGTTGTGCGCAAACAAAATTTAATTTCCCTGGATCAATACGGGATGGATTTTGCATTTTCAGGGGCACAGGCATGATGACGGCTACTGCTGTCTTTTGAGCCAGAGCTCCAGCCATCCATTTCTCCATCACTACCTTTCTCAGAAGCCAGATTTCAGAGAAAAACAAACCTAATGTCCCCTGAATTCAAAATGAGACTCTGAAAAGCATCCATCAGAATTCGGGTTGGCGGTGGGGGGCGGGGGCGGGTGAGTAACAGGTATCATCTGAACTGTCAGTCAGCAGACAAAGCTCCATCTGTAAACGTGTTGGGTCAGAATATTATTAAGAGAAATCAAATGCAAAACACTCTGGCAGGTGAGAGAGATTAAAATCCACCATCTCCTTTCAAAACTGGATTTCTTTCATCAGTGGAAGGCATTTATTCCCAACTGTCAGTTTCTTTACCCTGTTTTGCTATCTTTAACATGGACATTTCAGACATGCCGAAGGACCCTTCACAGGATGTCTCTCTGCTCCTAACCCTCCAAAGTAATAAAGCTGCTTTAAAACCTTCTTTTGAGACATTTGCTTGAACGCTTTTTTTTCTTTTTTTCTTTTTGGTGATTCAGGTTCCCAGCAGCATCCTCAAAACAAACTCTCACCTTCTTACTCAATTGGTAATTTTTCTTCCCACCGCTCCCTCCCTGGGTTGAGAAAGCAAGAAAAATGCAATGGGGAAAAATGCAATCTATGGCAAACAAGCAGCCATCGTTTCCAGGGACCCCACCCCCTACAGCATCTGAAGTTATGAGAATTCCAGAGGATGCTCAGACGAAGGGGTGTTGGGAATATTTGGGGGATGGTGATACAGACATGGGCTAGGACTCCCCATACATGCAGTGAGAGAGGTTTTGAGCACAGCTTTTAAAATCTGTTCTGGGGGGACTTCCCTGGTGGTGCAGTGGTTAAGAATCCGCCTGCCAGTGCAGGGGACACGGGTTCGAGCCCTGATCCGGGAAGAGCCCACATGCCGCAGAGCAACAAAGCCTATGCACCGTGACTACTGAGCCTGTGCTCTAGAGCCCGTGAGCCACAACTACTGAGCCCTCGAGCCAAAACTACTGAAGCCCGCGCGCCTAGAGCCCATGATCCCCAACAAGAGAGTCCACCACAATGAGAAGCCCGTGCACTGCAATGAAGAGTAGCCCCCGCTCGTTGCAACTAGAGGAAGCCTGCACGCAGCAACGAAGACCCAATGCAGCCAAAAATAAAATAAATATGTATTAGGGAAAAAAAATCTGTTCTGGGGACTTCCCTGGTGGTCCAGTGGTAAAAAATCCGCCTTCCAATGCAGGGGATATGGGTTCGATCCCCGATCACGGAACTAAGATCCCACATGCCGTGGGGCAACAAAGCCCACGCACCACAACTACTGAGCTCGCACACCGCACTAGAGAAAAAACTCACGTGCCACAACTAGAGAGAAGCCCGCGTGCTGCAACGAAAGATCCTGCATGCCCCAACCAAGAAATCCTGTGTGCCACAAATAATACCTGACGCGGCCAAAAAAAATAAATAATAAATAAAAAGAGAAAAAGAAAGTAAGATCTGTTCTGGATGTTAAGTCAGGAAAATCACCACGGTCCTACATGGGGCAGCATCTCGGTGGCACCAAAACTTCTAGAATGAGATATGGAAGCAACTAAACCACTTCTTGTTTGCCCAGCTCTCTTTCTCAACCTCCTGTCCAATCAAACTTCCAGCTCTGGTGAGTTACAACCTCGGGAGACAGTCTCTTTGAAGTATTGAGGTTTCCTGACTTGTCAGGTGGAATCTAAGTGGAGGACCTGGCTGGTGGATTGACATCCAATGAGAAGGGCCAACTGGTCTACGTGAAGCTTATCTGCAACCCTTGAATTCACCTGGTGGATTAGACTAGGGCTTGACCTTCAAGCGTCTTCCCATGTTATAGGAGAGTAGGCACTAAAGGGAACCTGAAAGTTGGGAGGAGAAACCAAAGGGTGTCTTTCTTCCTCTTTGCTGCCCAAGCACGGGCGTTGGTTCTGGCAGGTCAACTTCCTAGGGCACTCCCATCATGGACACTCAGATGCACCAGGAGTGCCAGCAACACCGTGTCCTTGGAGTTCTGCCTGAGCCCCAACTTCACAGACTGTCCCAGTCCTAGTGATGGCAGCCTCTTCCTGTGGATGTTATCCCACACCTCACTGATCCTGTTTGGTGCTTTCAGCTATGGAGTATCTCTCTAATCAGTCCTCTTCTGAAAACCATAGTGAGGTTTTTGTTATCCTGACTGGACCTGGACCTTTACTGATACATCTAAAGTTAAGGTACCAGTAGGGGTGGACCAAGTGCCTCAACAAGTATTATACATGGGACTTCCCTGGTGGCACAGTGGTTAAGAATCTGCCTGACAATGCAGGGGACACAGGTTCGATCCCTGGTCTGGGACGATCCCACATGCTGCATAGCAACTAAGCCCGTGTGCCACAACTACTGAGCCTGCGCTCTAGAGCCAGAGAGCCACGACTACTGAGTCCGTGTGCCACAACTACTGAAGCTGCAAGCCTAGAGCCTGTGCTCCATGAGAGGCCACCGCAATGAGAAGCCCGCGCACTGCAACCAAGAGTAGCCCCTGCTCACAGCAACTAGAGAAAGCCCGTGCTCAGCAACGAAGACCCAACGCAGCCAAAAATAAATAAATAAAATAAATTTATTAAAACAAAAGAAGTATTATCCATGTATGTCAGGGTATTTTATACACATACACACATAGAAATAGCATATATAAATTGCATACATAAAAATTTATCTACGTATATGTAAATTGCAACTCAATTTCTCTTTTTAAAGATTATTCATAGACATTTCTCCAAAGAAGATATACAGATGGCCAACATGTACATGAAAAGATGCTCAACATCACTAATCAGGGAAATGCAAATCAGAACCACAATAAGATATCATCTCACACCTGTGAGAATGACTATTCTCAAAAAGACCACAAATAACAAATGCTGGCACGTATGTGGAGAAAACAGAACCCTCGTACACTTTGGAAAACAGTATGGAGTTTCCTCAAAAAAACTAAAAATACAACTACCAATATGATCCAGTAATTCCACTCCTGGGCATCTATCCAGAGAAAACCATAATCTGAAAAGATACATGCACCCCAATGTTCACTGTAGCACTATTTACAATAGCCACGACACGTAAGCAACCTAAATGTCCATCGACAGATGATGGATTAAAAAGATGTGGTATATACATACAGTGAAATACTCGTCAGCCATAAAAAAGAATGAAATCATGCCATTTGCAGCAACATGGATGGACCTAGAGATGATTATACTAAGTGAAGTAAGTCAGAAAGACAAACAGCATATGATATCGCTTATATGTAAAATCTAAAATGTGTTACAAAACAGAAAGAGACTCACAGACTTAGAAAACAAATTTATGGCTACCACAGGGGAAAGGAACAGAGCAAGGGATAAATTACGAGTTTGGAATCAACATATACACACTACTATATATAAAATAGATAACCAATAAGGACCTACTGTATAGCACAGGGAACTCTACTCAATTTTCTGTAATAACCTAGGTGGGAAAAGAATCTGAAAAAGAATGGATATATGCATATGTATAACTGAACCACTTTGCTGTACACCTGAAACTAACACAACATTGTAAAGCAACTACAATTTTTTTTTTAAAAAAGCTACATGCACCCCAGTGTTCACAGCAGCACTACTTACAATAGCCAAGATACGGAAACAACCTAAATGTCCTTCAACAGATGAATGGATAAAGAAGATGTGTTACATGTATACAATGAACTACTCCTCAGCCATAAAAAAGAACGAAATATTGCCATTTGAAAAAACATGGATAGACTTGGAGTATTATACTTAGTGAAACACGTCAGAAAGAGAAAGACAATACTGTATGATATCACTTAAATGTGGAATCTAAAAAAATACAACAGACTAGTGAATATAACAAAAAAGCAGACTCAGATATAGAAAACAAACTAGTGGTCACCAGTGGGGAGAGGGAAGGGGGAGGGGCAAGATAGGGGGAGGGGAGTAAGAGGTACAAACTATTAGATATAAAATAAGCCACAAGGATGCAATGTACAGCACAAGGTATATAGCCAATATTTTATACTAACTATAAATAATGGAGTATAACCTTGAAAAATTGTGAATCACTATGTTGTACACATGAAACTTACATAAATTGTAAATCAGCTCTACCTCTATTTTAAAAAAGTAAAATAAATTAAAATAAGGATCAGATTACAAAGCTGAGAATTCATATTATGAATATTTTCGAAGTTGGATGGACTTGTATCCAACTGAGTATGAAAATAATTTCATTCAGATAGGTCAGATTGAATAAAATATTTGAAAAAAATTTTAATAAGCACAGTGCAATAGATACCTAAGAATCATCATTGGTCAATCTGTCTAGAGTAATATGAAAAGCAAATAAATTTGATCTGAATCAAAATAAAGACTATTCATGCTTATCCCAGTTTTGGGGAGAACAAAACTTAAAAAAAACAAAGTTGAAGGTCCTTACATAATTTTAAGATTGACTTTAGAGTAATCAGTACAGTAAGGTGTTTGCACAGAGAGCTCAGATGGACCCACCCATAAATGGTCTATTTATTTTCCACAAAGGCACTGAGCCAGGTTCACGAAGAAACATCTTTTATGAAATATATATATAAATATATGAATATATTTTACAAATATATAAAAGCACTTGATGTGTTATATTTATAGCTTCACCAAGAAGTACTCACCAACATCAGTCAATGAACTGTTACCACCCAATTGAATTACTTGCGTGCGCTTGAAAATTACACATTTTCTCTGTTTAAACAATGTTGAATATAATGCATATACGAAAAAGGACAGAATTTTCTAACTTAAGCACAGTTTAGCTACACAATCTGCTAAGTTGACACCTTTGCTCAGGTAGAGAACATCACTCTTGAATCCTGCATTTGAGTGATACTTTTTAGGCACGCAATATAGGATTTTTGGCTGCGTGAACAAACGCATAAATGCCTCATTACACACGTTTCCTTGTTTGTTTCACATATTGACCCAAAGACACTCCAGAGGGTAAAAATACATAAACAAGTGATGTGACATAAGAGTGCATGTTGGATATTTCCTAAGAACTGCCTGTATTATCTTACAGGAGCTGGTCCTCAACCATGAAGATGCAGACACCTGCATGGTGACTGCAGCCGTCATACAGAGACAGGAAATTCAAAATGACCAAGATTGATGAACAAGACAAGAATGCTAGCATATTAATTTACAACCTAGGCCTCTCACTGCAACTGGAATATTCAAGGAAACCTAAAAGCATTACATTCTCCATCAGTTAAGTGGGCAAACTCACACGGCAAAGAAAACGATCATTTGCTTTTTATTCCCCACAAACACAAAGTTTGTTAGGTGAACCAAACTCTTACTAGACCAGATTTCAAACACCTAATCTAGTCTGAACAACGGTTTAGTAAAGGAAACTCATGTATGAAATGGTTACTGTTGGCTGATTAGGTTTTCTATCCCTGTTTTTAGCTGACCAGGACAGGGGGTCCTTCTGATGGACACAGAATATTTACATTTCCAGATTCAAATGGCATCAGCCAGTACCTCTTAGAAACTCCCTATTTTCATATTCTTTGATTTTCAAGTCTCATTTCTAAAGAACTTTTTTTGTTGTTGTTCATCTCAGTTTCCTCAGTACTTGTGGGAAAATCTCTCTCCTGAATCCATGGATGAGTCCCACACTGTGTAATGACCTCTTGCATATCCCAGTCATTTTCCCATGCAACTGTTTCTGTTCAGTTCCTGTTCTAAATTGAGTCGTTCTGCCACGCTCTGGTAAACCGCTGACACATTTTAGTCATATGTGAAATGATTCTCATATTCATTTGTAGTTACAGAGTTGTTAAGCCCTTTATGATACTTCTGGATATACGATAAAAGTGGAGGCCATTGTCATTATGAGGATCACCGTCCTTTCCAGAATGGCTCGGGGCATTCTGAATTTGTAAACAATCCCAACGACCTTCTCACCAACCACAAACTGAACTGCCCATCCAAGTTGATTTACCATTAGGAGCAAAGTCCTATGGTATTTAAGTTGATGGACAGAACGGAAACCTCACAGGCGTCACTGCATATACAGGATTACATGAATTTAATGAGGTGAAAAAATTCAATGCGACCATGTTGGGGAAAGGTTCAACTTTGCTGACAACAGGACAAAATAACAGGGTAACATTTCATTTATACTTGAACGACTTCTGAGTAATGCTCACGCAAGGGGAGCAAACGTCCGTTTGTCTGTGAAAGGGACACAAGGAAATAAGTGAGTCTTCTTTTGTGATACAGTCAAGGCTGCTGTAAGCTGAGTAGACCATTAGAACTAACAAAATACCTTTTTGTACACGGAAGTATCCTTTTGGGGGAAAAGGGATGGAAAAATCTTGGAGGATGCTGTCTCTGATCAACACCTGTTAGAGAAAGGGACCAGGGTGTCCCTCCCAGGAGTCTCTGCTTGGGACAGGTACAAGACCTGGGCCCTCACAGTTGGGGGAGAGCTCTTTTGACAAGATTTTTTGGGGGGCTGATGCAGAGGATTTGTAGACAGATCTTGGTATCTAGGCATGCTGAATTGGTGTTGGTGCATCCTGAAATAATAACCAAACCGGGACCTTCTAAGTCAGTCCAGAATTAGTGTTCAGTATACTTCCTATGGCACAGAAATAATTGCTCAGAGAGTGGATCAAAATCCACCTTCCTCCCCATTTGTCATTTGGAACAACAGGGACCCTCCTCTTCCATTTCTTTTTTTTGTTTAATAGACTATTGTTTTGGAGCAATTTTAGGTTCACAGCAAAATTGAGGGGAAGGGAGAGAGATTTCCCATATAACCATCTGACACACACACACACACACACACACACACACACGGCCTCCCCCATTATCAACATCCCCCCAGATGGTAGAACTGCTACAACTGATGAACCTACATTGACTAAAACATCACCACCACCCAGAGTCCATCGTTTACATCAGGGTTTGCTCTTGATGTTGTGAATTTTATGGGTTTAGACAAATAGTATGAATTCACCACTGTAGTATCATGCAGACCCTGTCTTTAGAAGCCATGCAGAGTTGTTATAGAGAAGATTTAAGAGGAATATATAAAACATCCTGCTAACAGGCCTTAAAGTGAACTATCATTTGTGTGACAGAGACAGAATGATAATGGAAGAGTTCTAGGTTTTTTCAAAGATGGTGAAACAAGGCAGGCATGATAAACTGGTCATTACAAAAAAAACCCAGCACACTCTGTAGTTGCTCCCCCAATTTTTTGAAAATTTAATTTCATTTACCCAATTAAATTTACCCAAATTAGTATCTCTCTAATATCATTACTTCTGTTCATAATGGTACCACCCCATGTTGGTCAAATCTTTCAGAAGTATGTACTGGTCTATCTTTCCTGCTTCTGCATTTTTCTAACATCAGTTTAGTCAATTGCTGTACAGTATTTCTTACCCAAATGTAACCCATACTTTCTACCATCTGTTGTTTATATTCTTCTAATCTAGCCTAGTTTTTGTAGTCAGTTTGTGCTTAGACGCTTGTCTTATCATCACTGCTGCTCTTTGAGATTAAAATAAAGGGAGGATTAAATGGCTGTTGCAGGCATTTGCCCAAGATGCCAAGAGAATTTCATCAATTTAGGAATTTTTCCACCCAGAGCTGTAAGGTTCAAAACTTAATCATCTGTGGCCCTTGGATGGCTCAGCTCCAAAATGCTAACTCTAAACAATTCTTCCCCTCCAGTATCTTTTATAAAGTATCCAACCAGAGGAGCAAAATTATTAGGAAAGATAAAAATACCAGAGATTTTCTGGAAGCTGTGACGTAATCACCATATCCATGCATTTTAAGAACCTAGATGGCTGAATAAGTATGATAACAGATCAAGGGGCATATACAAAAAACATCATTAAGGAGAGTGCAGAAGCTTCCCCGGTGGCGCAGTGGTTAAGAATCTGCCTGGCAATGCAGGGGACACAGGTTCGAGCCCTGGTCCAGGAAGATCCCACATGCCGCGGAGCACCTAAGCCCACACTCCGCAACTACCGAGCCTGCGCTCTAGAGCCCACGTGCCTAGAGCCTGTGCTCCGCAACAAGAGAAGCCACCGCAGTGAGAAGCCCACACACAGCAACCAAGACCCAACTCAGCCAAAAATAATTAAATAAATTTTATAAAAAAAAAAAAAAAAAAAAAAAAGGAGCGTGTAGGACACAGCTATCCACAATAAAATATACCAAGCTGGCATAAAGGTCAGTTCAGATACTCCTAAATGGAAATTTTTCATACGGTTTTTTGGTAAAAAGGCCAAAATCGGGTTCTCTTTCATTTTTTTATATGCTTCCTTCCAGAGTATACATGACTCTATATGGCACCTTCAGAGATCATGATCTAGCTCAATGTTCTGCTTGCTTTGAAATCAATCAATTTCCAATACATTGAAATGACTTTACAATTTATTTCAGCTTGTGTTGATTGCATAGCCTGTCTCAAATGAGACAATTTGTAACTTTATGGTGGATAACTCTTAGAATTTAAAAACATAGACGACGAATACTTCCAAAGACCACTGGGATTGGGTCATTCCTCAGTTCAAAAGCTGCCTTTATGGAATATGTAGTTTTAAAGAATCTAACACCCAAATGAACGGCTTTCAACAAGCCTGGAGTCTTATCACAGTAATTCAGTTTCCTAAACTTGCTTCTGAATCTGTGAATGATCTACCTATGCATACATTCTTCCCCTCGTTAAGTTTACTTACAATTTATTTGCAGTCATTTATACAACAGAAAGAATAATAAGATGGTGGTTCAAAATTTCATTTTATATATACATATATATAAACATAGTAACATAAACGTTAACATACTTATTAACATTTTAGGTTTATATATAACAATGTTTATATATCAATTTTGTATACATATATGTTACATATGGATATATATTTATAGATATACAAACATGTTTATATATAAATGTTTACAGAGTATATAAATTATATAGATGTATATACTTACAGATATACAACCATAAGATATTAATAGGTTAAGTATGTTAACGTATATAATATATATGTTATTTAAATATAAAACCAATCACAGATTGTCATTAAGATAAAATGAAAAACAGGTCTTTCATTTTTCATTCCACATCTTAGTGCATTTGAACATTTTCTTTTCCATAATGAGTTACTGAGTCTCAAATGAATTGTTTAAAGGCTCAGCGACTGAGTCTCAGCTCGGAGGCTCCCCTCCTGCATCAGCATTTACTCATTTTCCATTTCAATCTAGCCCTTGTTTAGCTCTATTAACTTTGAAACGGCTGCAGCAAATGAAATGTAGTTTTGCCACAGCTATCAAACAAGCTGATCCTTTCGACACTGAGAACCAGCAGCTGATCCGAGTAGCTGATTAATGCAATTCTGATCGCAGCCTTTTCATGAGCATTAAAAACAAGATTTTATTTTAAATCCAATTCCCCACCGTCTTCGAAGCAAACTTTGGAGAAACCAACTCGGTTGTAAAACCAACAAAAATAACACTTGAATGCTCTAAGCTACGGGGGCAAAAAAGGGATAGGAAAGAAGGGGGAAAGCACACAGCAACCTCAGGGAGGTAGGAAGAGGGGTCTGGTCATCCGTTCCAGCGTGTGTGCAGAGTTGGGGCGTGGGGAAAAAAAAAAAAAAAAAAAAAAAGGAGCGTGTAGGACACAGCTATCCACAATAAAATATACCAAGCTGGCATAAAGGTCAGTTCAGATACTCCTAAATGGAAATTTTTCATACGGTTTTTTGGTAAAAAGGCCAAAATCGGGTTCTCTTTCATTTTTTTATATGCTTCCTTCCAGAGTATACATGACTCTATATGGCACCTTCAGAGATCATGATCTAGCTCAATGTTCTGCTTGCTTTGAAATCAATCAATTTCCAATACATTGAAATGACTTTACAATTTATTTCAGCTTGTGTTGATTGCATAGCCTGTCTCAAATGAGACAATTTGTAACTTTATGGTGGATAACTCTTAGAATTTAAAAACATAGACGACGAATACTTCCAAAGACCACTGGGATTGGGTCATTCCTCAGTTCAAAAGCTGCCTTTATGGAATATGTAGTTTTAAAGAATCTAACACCCAAATGAACGGCTTTCAACAAGCCTGGAGTCTTATCACAGTAATTCAGTTTCCTAAACTTGCTTCTGAATCTGTGAATGATCTACCTATGCATACATTCTTCCCCTCGTTAAGTTTACTTACAATTTATTTGCAGTCATTTATACAACAGAAAGAATAATAAGATGGTGGTTCAAAATTTCATTTTATATATACATATATATAAACATAGTAACATAAACGTTAACATACTTATTAACATTTTAGGTTTATATATAACAATGTTTATATATCAATTTTGTATACATATATGTTACATATGGATATATATTTATAGATATACAAACATGTTTATATATAAATGTTTACAGAGTATATAAATTATATAGATGTATATACTTACAGATATACAACCATAAGATATTAATAGGTTAAGTATGTTAACGTATATAATATATATGTTATTTAAATATAAAACCAATCACAGATTGTCATTAAGATAAAATGAAAAACAGGTCTTTCATTTTTCATTCCACATCTTAGTGCATTTGAACATTTTCTTTTCCATAATGAGTTACTGAGTCTCAAATGAATTGTTTAAAGGCTCAGCGACTGAGTCTCAGCTCGGAGGCTCCCCTCCTGCATCAGCATTTACTCATTTTCCATTTCAATCTAGCCCTTGTTTAGCTCTATTAACTTTGAAACGGCTGCAGCAAATGAAATGTAGTTTTGCCACAGCTATCAAACAAGCTGATCCTTTCGACACTGAGAACCAGCAGCTGATCCGAGTAGCTGATTAATGCAATTCTGATCGCAGCCTTTTCATGAGCATTAAAAACAAGATTTTATTTTAAATCCAATTCCCCACCGTCTTCGAAGCAAACTTTGGAGAAACCAACTCGGTTGTAAAACCAACAAAAATAACACTTGAATGCTCTAAGCTACGGGGGCAAAAAAGGGATAGGAAAGAAGGGGGAAAGCACACAGCAACCTCAGGGAGGTAGGAAGAGGGGTCTGGTCATCCGTTCCAGCGTGTGTGCAGAGTTGGGGCGTGGGGTCCTCGCCACCAACCAGTTCAACGTAGTTCTGACTCTTTCTGCCTGAGGAAGCATCAGACCCCACAGGCTGAGGGCTCCGTCCTCCGAGGCTCCCCCTTCCGCCACCACAATTCAGACGCCAATCCGAAGTTCAAGTTGTTACCTGTGCTTCTGAGCAGCCGGCTAAAGATGGGTGATTCCAACGACCCTCCAACCCCACCCCCAGAGCAGCTCACAGAACTCAGGGGGCCATGTTACTTCCTAGAACACCCATTGATGACAAAAGGACATAACTCACCGGTTTCTGAGAAAAGACGCGTAGGCAAGGTTTCGGGAAGGGGCGCGAGCTCCTGCACCCTGTCCCAGCGGCCAAGCGAAGCTCTCCAAGCCCTGACCTCTCGGGCTTTAAGGAGGCTTCCTCACACAGGTGTGATTGATTAAATCATCGGCCATTGGGAATTGATTCAACCTGCAGCCTCTCCCCTCCCCGGAGGTCCAGGGGTGGAGTTAGAAGTTCCAACCCTCTCTTCCCCGGCTAGTTCCCCTGGCAACCAGCCCCCATGCACAGGTGAAATAGGGGCAATGCAGATGCAACCTCACTAACATAACAAAACACACCTGAATAGCTCCAGCACAGGAAATTCTAAGGGTGTTGGTTAGGAAGGAGCTCTGCACAAGAAGCAGGGATGAAGACCAAATATGTAGTTCTTTTTATAAACCACAGTATCACGGATATTTACTCTGGACCGCCCCCTTCCAGACCCCATAAGGCCAAATTCAGGCGAATGCTATTTATTTAAAGAAAAAAGAAATTTGATAAAGCGTGCTTGCTTACACATATTTGAAGGTACCTGTTAAAAAAATCCCTTCATTGTTTATTGAGACGCAATGATTTCCTCCTTTACATCAAAGTTTTCTCGTTTATGATTGGGGGTAAAGATTGAAAGTCACCTGAAGGGCACAAACTAGAAAGAAATCTCTCCATTGATTTCTTCTATGAAGTTGCCTTGTATTGTAAACCTCAGAGTGACATAGAAACACGTTTTTATATATTAATAAGACAATAACCTATGAGTAAGAATTTTGTGCATTTAGTGGGAGGAAATAAAATTATTTTTAAGGTAGAGCCAAAAAAAAAATTTTCTTGCCTCTTTCCTTTTTTTGGAAGTTTAGTTGATTTACAATGTTGTGTTCATTTCTGCGGGACGGCAGTGACACGGTTACACACATCTCTGTTCTTTTTCATATTCTTGTCCATGATGGTTTATCACAGGATACTGAATGTAGTTCCCTGTGCTCTACAGTACGACCTTGTCGTTTATCCATCCTGTATATACCAGTTTGCATCTGCTAATCCCAAACTCCCACTCCGTTCCTCTCCCACCCCCTCTTGCCAACCACAAGTCTGTCCTCTATGCCTGTGAGTCTGTTCCTGCTTCATAGATGGGTTCATTCAGGAAAAATAATTTAAACATATAATTCTTTCTCTGTCCCTTGGGCCACTACCCATCCCTTTAGGGTATTGTGCATATGCGTTGGGCATTAGTGAGATTCCCTTAGAGGAAATAGTAATGCCTGCTCACCAAACACAAACAAAACAAAAATAGCATTTCCTCTTGGCCCCAGCAAAGTAGCTCCTTAGGGGGTAACACTCTTTTCTCAGTCCTGGAAGGGGTCACAATAACCCGCTATTTGCCTTGTTGGACTCTGTAAACTGTCATTATGTTACTTTGATGTATGACCCTTGGTCTCAAAAACTTATATAGCTCTGCTTGACGTCTAACAGGTGGAACAGTCCTCAGAGCTTTCTCAAAGATGGGCTCCTGGGCTAGAATCCTCAGGTTGGCTTAAATAAGATTTCCCATTTCTTTCTTAGATTGACTATTAATTTTTTCATCCACATGTGAATGACAATTTTAGTCAAATTTTGTCACAGTAAATGAGTCCTTAGCTTCCCTATATACAGTCTCTACGACCAACGTGTGAATACCATTTAACATGTTTGTATGGGGTTCTGTATCTTTTCTTACTGATTTTATTATAGTTTTTCATCATACATTGTATATAAAAACTGTCACCTGCCATATCAGTAAACAAAGGATGTTGCAGCCATCAAGCCCTCAGCCACCGCAGCTGCCCCCAACTGTGCCCCCTGAGGGGATTCAACAGAAAAAAGCAGGACACTGCCCTTAGATTGCTAAGGTGCATATCAAAGGAATGCTTTCAGTGAGTCCAGACACTTGCATCTTCCCATACATAGAAAGGTGCTAAATTCATTAACTTGAGATGTCTGGGTCGTGTGTGTGTGTGTGTGTGTGTGTGTGTGTGTGTGTGTGTGTGTGTGTGTGTGTGTGAGAGAGAGAGAGAGAGAGAGAGAGAGAGAGAGAGATTAGTTGTAATCTTTCCATGTTCGACTATATGTTTTTGGTGTTACGGTTTTTGTTTTGTTTTGTTTTTTAGCAAAAACTCTTATATATCCAGGCTCCTCCCTTACCTCTTTGGAACAGACCTTCAGAGCTCTCTGAGATACTGACTGCCTTTCCGAGTTCCATAGTGTACTCTGTTAAGGTCCCTGAATGAAATGTAATTCTCAGCTTCTAGGTCTTGCATTCTCTTCAGTCGACAGCATAATATATATATATATATATATACACACACACACACACACACACACACACACATACATATATACATACAGACAGACCTAAGTTTATTGTGCTTTGCTTTACTGCACTTCATAGATATTCCATTTTTTTGTTTTTTGGTTTTTTTTGGTTGCGTTGGGTCTTCCTTGCTGTGCGCAGGCTTTCTCTAGTTGAGGCAACCGGGGGCTTCTCTTGTTGCAGAGCACAGGCTCTAGGTGCGCGGGCTTCAGTAGTTGCCGCATGCGGGCCCTAGAGCGTGTGGGCTTCAGTAGTTGTGGCTTGTGAGCTCAGTAGCTGTGGCGCAGGGGCTTAGCTGCTCCATGGCATGTGGGATCCTCCCGGACCAGGGATCGAACCCATGTTCCCTGCACTGGCAGGTAGATTCATTAACCACTGCACCAACAGGGAAGTTCAGTCTCGCCTTTTTGAAAAAGACGCCCAATATTACTTTCTTCTGCACACTGATTTAAACATTGCTCATTCCAAGTAATAACATCAAAAATATGGAGAAAATGTATTCACAATACATTTTTGTGAAATATTTTAATCACAAGAGAGACTGTCCAATTTGGTATGTAAATGAATGTCATTGCGGTCCACTTCATTTTTTTTATACTGTTTCCCTAGTTGATTTATCATCATTGCAAATTATTTAGCTAATTTTTTTGGAACCCACATACATTCATATAAATGTGGGATGTTTCCTTTTTTTTAATTAATTTATTTTATTTATTATTTATCGATTTTCAGCCGCATTGGGTCTTTGTTGCTGCATGTGAGCTTTCTCTAGCTGCAGCGAGGGGGGCTACTCTTCTTTGCGGTGTGCTAGCTTCTCATTGCGGTGGCTTTGCTTGTTGCGCAGCACGGGCTCTAGGCGCGAGGGCTTCAGTAGTCGTGGCATGCGGGCTTCAGTAGTTGTGGCTCACGGGCTCTAGAGCACAGGCTCAGTAGTTGTGGCCCACGGGCTTAGCTGCTCTGCGGCATGTAGGATCTTCCCTGACCAGGGCTCGAACCCGTGTCCCCTGCATTGGCAGGAGGATTCTTAACCACTGTGCCACCAGGGAAGTCCCGGGATGTTTCTTAATTAAGTAAATATTTAAATTTTTAAATACTAAAGCCTGAAACTTCTTACTGACCTTTGTAAAAGATGAAATAATTGAGAGATTAGTTGTAATCTTTCCATGTTCGACTATATGTTTTTGGTGTTACGGTTTTTGTTTTGTTTTGTTTTTTAGCAAAAACTCTTATATATCCAGGCTCCTCCCTTACCTCTTTGGAACAGACCTTCAGAGCTCTCTGAGATACTGACTGCCTTTCCGAGTTCCATAGTGTACTCTGTTAAGGTCCCTGAATGAAATGTAATTCTCAGCTTCTAGGTCTTGCATTCTCTTCAGTCGACAGCATAATATATATATATATATATATACACACACACACACACACACACACACACACATACATATATACATACAGACAGACCTAAGTTTATTGTGCTTTGCTTTACTGCACTTCATAGATATTCCATTTTTTTGTTTTTTGGTTTTTTTTGGTTGCGTTGGGTCTTCCTTGCTGTGCGCAGGCTTTCTCTAGTTGAGGCAACCGGGGGCTTCTCTTGTTGCAGAGCACAGGCTCTAGGTGCGCGGGCTTCAGTAGTTGCCGCATGCGGGCCCTAGAGCGTGTGGGCTTCAGTAGTTGTGGCTTGTGAGCTCAGTAGCTGTGGCGCAGGGGCTTAGCTGCTCCATGGCATGTGGGATCCTCCCGGACCAGGGATCGAACCCATGTTCCCTGCACTGGCAGGTAGATTCATTAACCACTGCACCAACAGGGAAGTTCAGTCTCGCCTTTTTGAAAAAGACGCCCAATATTACTTTCTTCTGCACACTGATTTAAACATTGCTCATTCCAAGTAATAACATCAAAAATATGGAGAAAATGTATTCACAATACATTTTTGTGAAATATTTTAATCACAAGAGAGACTGTCCAATTTGGTATGTAAATGAATGTCATTGCGGTCCACTTCATTTTTTTTATACTGTTTCCCTAGTTGATTTATCATCATTGCAAATTATTTAGCTAATTTTTTTGGAACCCACATACATTCATATAAATGTGGGATGTTTCCTTTTTTTTAATTAATTTATTTTATTTATTATTTATCGATTTTCAGCCGCATTGGGTCTTTGTTGCTGCATGTGAGCTTTCTCTAGCTGCAGCGAGGGGGGCTACTCTTCTTTGCGGTGTGCTAGCTTCTCATTGCGGTGGCTTTGCTTGTTGCGCAGCACGGGCTCTAGGCGCGAGGGCTTCAGTAGTCGTGGCATGCGGGCTTCAGTAGTTGTGGCTCACGGGCTCTAGAGCACAGGCTCAGTAGTTGTGGCCCACGGGCTTAGCTGCTCTGCGGCATGTAGGATCTTCCCTGACCAGGGCTCGAACCCGTGTCCCCTGCATTGGCAGGAGGATTCTTAACCACTGTGCCACCAGGGAAGTCCCGGGATGTTTCTTAATTAAGTAAATATTTAAATTTTTAAATACTAAAGCCTGAAACTTCTTACTGACCTTTGTAAAAGATGAAATAATTGTTGACTGTCATTAAATTTTTATGGTTATTTTTCAGAAAATATAGCATATGGCACTTTATACCAGGTGGTAGATTGTTTTCCTTTTTATGTTTTTTTTCTGTAATGTTTCTAACAAAATATTATGTGCTCTGTGGTTTGCTTTTTACTCTCA
Organism: Lipotes vexillifer; assembly: GCF_000442215.2. Lineage (NCBI taxonomy): Eukaryota > Metazoa > Chordata > Mammalia > Artiodactyla > Lipotidae > Lipotes > Lipotes vexillifer. The sequence goes on from NW_006770853.1 coordinate 124,145, forward strand.
AAACAGCTATACTGTATATTTTTCTTTTTCTCTCTCTTCATTCCCCTGGTCAGGAAAGGTTAGCCTCCGTTCAGTCTGGCATTTACTTTTCGTCCTTAAACTTCATTACCCCAGAGCTGATTAGGTAAGTTCATATACAAGTTTAAAGTGTGAGCTTGTAAATAAGTTTAGAGTCCATGAAAATAAGCTCATGTCAAAGTGTTCTAGTTCCCACACCGGAATATCACAGTGGAAAATATTTTGCATTTCTATAACGTGTTTATTTTCCCTAATTTAATCTTTATCATATTTTTGTATTACAGAAGCAACATATGTTCAATGCAGAAAAATAAAATATTTATTTTTCTTCTCATGTTTTATGTGCACAATCTATGTGAATTACAAACACTGTAATGTATAATGAAATATACTCCAACTTTTACACACTTTGTACTCCTACAGTATATATTTCTGTCAGTAAATACACTGTTTATCATTAGTATAATCTGACATGAACATTCCACAACTGATTAAATTGACACTTCATTTTAAGATATCTTATGTTGTTCCCTGTGTTGACTATTATACTTACACTGAGATGATGGACTTGCTATCCGAAGTGGTGGACACTCTGAGTGCTTTCCTTGAAAGAATTCTTGAAAACTATACTAAAAGAATAAGACAAAAAGGAACACATGGACACATTTAATTATACTCAAATTAAGAACATTCTTTTTTTTTTTTCTCTTTTTTTTTAAAGAACATTCTTAAACAAAAGATATCATGAAAGAAAGGAAAATACAGCCATACACTGGGAGATGATATTTTAAAATAGAATTTTAAAATGGTGGAATAAATATTCGACTTCTGTAATACAAAAATATGATAAAGATTAGATTAGGGAGAATAAACACGTTATAGAAATAAAAAATATTTTCCAGCATGTTATTAGAGCAGGGATACTAGGACACTTTGACATCAACTTACTTTAATGGACTCAACTTATTTACCATCTCAACTGTTACATGTACAAAGGTTTAGAAAATTACAATATTTAAGAAAGGCGTGATAATATTTATAGTATTAATTTTTCTCATGCTGACTTATATAACTTTAGTATACTTAAAATATTAATGGTTGATTCAATTATTTTATACCTCACCCATTTACTCTTCAAAATGTAAAAAATAAACATTAAGGACATTCGGGTTTGTTCACCTCTGGTGGGAATAACTAAATAATTTTAGAGATTTTTTTAGGCGCCTATCATTTCATTGTATTCTATAAATACATGACTGTCTCTTTTACATTATATATATACGAATTCTAAAAATAAACATCCAGAGTACCCACACTGTGTTTAGAGAGACAAAACGTCAACCTTGATGGGGCAATGGTTGGATTCCTGAGGTACAAAATATAATTCTGATGAAGGTACATGCTTGAGTGAAAGTTTATCATAAACAGAGGTGGGCAGTAAATGTTCTTAAATCACTACATCTGTATTGATTTTAAACTGTCCTTCATGGACAGTATATAAAATTCTAAGCTAAAGATAGGTCTTCTGAAATTGTTAAGGAATCACATGTCTGTCTTCTTTCAATATCTCAGTGGCTCTCCTTATACAGAATGCTTTTCCCACTCTTGTCTTTAGATATTTAGACGTTCCTCAACTTTTTTTTTTTTTTTTTTGGT
>NW_006770853.1:126498-185313 GCF_000442215.2 Lipotes vexillifer
GGCTCTAGAGCGCAAGCTCAGTAGTTGTGGCGCACAGGCTTAGTTGCTCTGCGGCATGTGGGATCTTCCCGGACCAGGGCTCGAACCCGTGTCCCCTGCATTGGAAGGCAGACTCCTAACCACTGTGCCACCAGGGAAGGCCTCCCCACCTTTTTAAATTCACTTTTCTCAGGGAACCCTCCTGCACTGTTGGTGGGAATGTAAATTGGTGCAGCCATTATGGAATACATTATGCAAGCTCCTCAAAAAACTAAAAATAGAGTTACTATGTGATCCAGCAATCCCATTCCTGGGCATATATCCAGACAAAACTATAATTCACATACTCATATATCTGGAAAAGACAAAAACTCTAATTTGAAAAGATACATGCACCCCTATGTTCACAGTAGAACTACTTACAATAGCCAAGACATGGAAGCAACCTAAGTGTCCATCAACAGATGAATGGATAAAGAAGATGTGGTACATATATACAATGGAATATTACTCAGCCATAAAAAAGAATGAAATAATGTCATTTGCAGAAACATGGATGGACCTAGAGATGATCATACTAAGTGAAGTAAGCCAGACAAAGACAAAGATCTTATGTTATTGCTTATATGTGGAATCTAAAAAAGAAAAAAAAATACAAATGAACTTATTTACAAAACAGAAATAGATTCACAGACATAGGAAACTGACTTGTGGTTGCCGAGGTGGAGATGTACTGCAAGTTTGGTATTAACAGATACAAACTATTATATATAGAATGGCTAAACAACAAAATCCTACTGTATAGCACAGGGAACTCTGTTCAGTATCATGGGATAAAGCATTATGGAAAAGGATATGAAAAAGAATGTGTGTATATATATATATATATATATATATATATATACATATATATATATGCAAAACTGAATCACTTTGCAGCAGAAATAAACACAACACTGTAAATCAACTATACTTCAATAAATGTTAAACATGAATAAATAAATAATAAAATAAAATCACTTGCTTTGATCTACATATAGACAAATGTACTTTATTTTATAAAGAGGTCCAGGGACTTCCCTGGTGGTGCAGTGGTTAAGAATCCACCTGCCAATGCAGAGGACACGGGTTTGAGCCCTGGTCCGGGAAGATCCCACATGTTGCAGAGCAACTAAGCCCGTGCGCCACAACTACTGAGCCCGCGTGCCACAACTACTGAGCCCACGTGCCACAACTACTGAAGCACGTGTGCCTAGAGCCTGTGCTCCGCAACAAGAGAAGCCACCGCAATAAGAAGCCCACACACGGCAACGAAGAGTAGTCCCCACTCGCCGCAACTAAAGAAAGCCCGCGCACAGCAATAAACACCCAACGCAGCCAAAAATAAAAATAAATTTAAAAAGAGGTCCAGTTTATTCTACTGTTAAATTCCCATTTATATTAAATAAATAATTCTTAATCATATTTTCAAATTTCTATAATTATTTCTCATTTTTGAGAAACGCAGGGTTTTTTGGGCCTCCGCACAGCTTGCAGAATCTTAGTTACCCAACCAGGGATTGAATACAGGCAGTTAAATCCATGGCAGTTAAAGCGCGGAGTCCTAATCACTGGGCCACCAGGGAATTCCCTGTTTATTGTTTTTTGATTCTTTGGATTTTATAGAAAGGTGTTGTTGATTTAAGATTGAATCATTGCTTGAAATTCTCTTAATATAAAATAAATTTTAAATTTCTTGCTTATTGGTGGAAATATCTCTGTTATCTTTTAAAACAGTTATTCTTTCTTTCTTCCATTTTAGCCCCCTCTGTCCTGTTCTTTCTTCATAAATGACTGGCAGTCCTTGGCTTTTCCCTTTCATTTGTGCATTAAAGATGAAATGCGTGGGATAACTTGCAAGGAAAGGGGTGATGAGAAAATAAAATACGGCAAGTATCACATGACTTACAGGGGTAAACGTGGGCAAAAACACACGCGGTATGTGAAGAAATAATGCAAACAGCAGAAACATGTTCAAGATACAATTACTTAACGTCTGTAATCACTGTTTCTGTTTTTGTTTTTTTTGCAACATTCTTGAGACATATGCGCTAATCCTCAAAGGCTCAGGTAGACTGTATGTGTTCAGTGGCAACATGTTCCCAAGACAATTCACCAAGAGAAAACTATAAATTGACAGGTCATCAGAGTTTGATAGGGAATTAAATGCCCTTAGGGATGGACACATCCATTTAGTACAGGATGATGGCCACCCTTGCAGTTGATCCCAGCAGCTCACCTTTCCCCATGTACATTTGCTCCCACTAATACCCCCGCCTGGAATATCCCTCTTGTACTACTGCAGGAAGAGCCCCTTCTGGATGTGTTTCGCCTGCCTGGTGAAGCCCTGCCCAACTCTGAACTCTCAGTTCAGACATCACTATGAAGTGAATCGTTTTCCATTTCCTTTGAGTTCCGCCACATACTATCCTATTCCCGAGATAGAAATGGCAGCTCTGTGGTCAAGGTGCAGTCACAGAGAGTTTTCTCTAGATTCTGAGTCCCATGATGTATCCATCCCTTTATCTTCAGAGGTAGTGCCCCTTGAGAATAACAATTGTTATACCTTGAATATAACAATTGCTTCTTAAATACTTTTTTTTTAAACAGCTTTATTGGAGTATAATATACTGAATCACTGCTGTGCACCTGGAACTAACACAACATTGAAAACCAACTATACTTCTATTTAAAAAATTAATTTAAAAAATTATAATATGTAACCAGAACTTTATTCTGCTAACTGCCAAACGTGGCATATTTAGAAATATTGCAGGGAGGGTTGTGTCTGCCGATTCCCAGATACTACGTTTCTATTTGCATGCCTGGATGTTAGCATACCCATTTGCCCATCATATGTGCTCAAACCACAGCTTGAAATGAATAAATCCGATAATCACTGAAGTCAGTAAAACATTTGAAAAGATACGTTTTCATTCATTTCTGGGCATGAGAAAACCAAAAACGGAGTAACCGGTGCAATATGAATTAACTTGGAAAACATCAAAACTGATTAAACTCTTAGACTGCTCTCTTGCACTATTTTCCATTTTCTGGAGGTTGAAAATTGATTCACAACTTTCTTAAAAGGTTATAGATGGCTCAGGTGGTCTGTTTGCTCTCATCACTTTACCGTGGACGCAGAATCGCTACTATTGTTAATTGACCTGTACGCGACGGATGTTTACCAATGAACGTGCACGTTTTTGTCAAGTATTCTTACTGTTTCATTCAGACCTCATCAGCTTCCCATTTCACTCACAATCTTCTCGAACGCTTACTAAGTTTTTGCAACAGCTGTGTATTTCATCTGAATACACGGGGGAAACGACGATGTATGTTATAAACTGCCATCGTCCATAAATGTGTTTACTGTCAACAACCTTCCAGAAATGCTCTTTGCCTTGAATAAAGAAACGCTTTCATACTTTTGTTTTAGCGTTCAGATCCTTCTCTCTCCTTTCTGATTTTCTTATTTTGTTCCTCTTTTCTGGTGCTCACACACTGTTTACAGAATCCAACATTGACACTACTGGCCACATCTATAGCAGTCTTCTGCGATGTGCATAATTATGGCCACAATGTAATATATTATATGATACAAGCGGATCACATGAGATAGTTCTCTCATTGGTTAAGGAAATTCTATTGCCAGGCACATAGCCTTCCCAGAGAGAGACCCATACAGGAAGGAAAAGTGGTTATCAGCACCCAAAACAGAATTCAGGTGGCAAATCATCATCATCTATTGGTCTCTGCTTGTGTTTGAGGATTAAGGAGCAATGAATACAAAGGAGAGTTATTCCTGTCTATAACAACGTTTCAGCTTTTTCAATTCAATGTATATTTTTGTGTATTCCTTTCACTATGTAATCTCCCTGAACAAACCATTGTAGGAAAACAGTAAGGGCTATAAAATAAGGAGCAGATTATCACAGCCATCCGTGCTTTATAAGATTTTAAGGCAAATCTATCTCTGTGACAGACTATGTTTAAATCCCTTAAGTTTCAGAGCTCTGAATACATATGAACAATAGACAATGTGCAGTACAGAATTTAATTATCAATTTTCATGTCCCTGGAAACTCTTTAGAACGCTGCACTTTTGTTCAGATTCTCTCTAACCATATAAATGCATAATATAACTATTTCCACTGCCTAAAATATTCATTTTAATAGAGAAACTGAAATCGGATTTTGAGGTCCTGCAGATAGATTTTTTTATCCGTCTTCCAATTATTAATTTAAAAAGTATTATACACCCAAGATATGGCCCCCAAGTTGGCTGCTCAAAAAAAATAGATTTCAATAAGTGAAAAAACACCCCTTTTACTTTATTTGAAGTCATCCTTTATTTTTACACATTTTCCTACACAAATACTAGTTTAAACCATATTGTTTTGCAAATCCTTGCTCATTTCCCTATATGAAGTGACGTTTCAATATACAGTGGGTATCCCATGGAGAAGAGGCCCAGATAAAAGAAATAAAGTGATAAAGTTAATAGGATTCCAAAAATGACTCTCCCCAAAAATCAGTGACAAGGAAATTCAATTGGTTAACTCGGTTAAGATCACATGTAAACCCCAGGGCCATGGATGTCCAGTTCTCAGCAATTAATCAAATCCAGCTTTATCTGGTGAAATAAAATGCCTAAGCAGAATTACTTATTGAATATATATTAAAAGACTAAAAGTACACAATATAGAGTCATCAACACTTTAAAGCCTTCATTAAAACCTTTAGTTCATCACTAAGAGAAGGTTATTCTATAATCACCTTTTTTTTTTTTTTTTTTTGCGGTACGCGGGCCTCTCACTGCTGTGGCCTCTCCCGTTGAGGAGCACAGCCTCCGGATGCACAGGCCCAGCGGCCATGGCTCACGGGCCCAGCCGGATCCTCCCGGACCGGGGCACGAACCCGCGTCCCCTGCATCAGCAGGCGGACCCTCAACCACTGCGCCACCAGGGAAGCCCTATAATCACCTTTTTATAAAATATATTGGTCTTTGAGATCAAAGAGCAGGCAGCAGTACCCACTAAAATTTCAATGGTTTAAACACACTTGGAATTATTTTGAAGATATGGCGATATTATATTATATGATTATTATTTTAAATATATTCTAACATTGATACCACATTTTCCTATTCGAATTATATTTCAACTTTAAAAGTGTTCAATACATATTACATCCATGCACTGTAATAATACTCTTACATGTTAAATTAGAGAATGTACTCTCTCCAACATTTTGGATCCAAGATATAAGGTGGTGAGAAATATCATCATAATAAATAACTATGGGAAAAAATTCGGTCATCTGAAGTGTTTTATGCATATCATTCATTTAAAGGTGTATTTGATTTCCACTTACTCAAGTCAATAAAAGAGAGTGTGAAATATCATGAATGCTAGTTATTTTCTAGCTATCATTAGGACTCCATGTAAAACAGCACTGAAATGTGTTTCATCTGAACTTATAGGCTCTAGACAATTACACTAAGAAAAATGAGAGATAAACCATTAGACAAATCCAAATAAGATGGTAAATTATACTGAAAAAATAACCTAGAACAGATCCCAATCGGTCCACTTCTAGTTCCACTTTATTTTTATTTGATTTCTCATAACAATTTTTGTCAAACTCCAGTTATACTGTAAATAAATACACATTTTCTGGTGAGCTCAGAAAATGGATTTCTAATTGGATTCCTCAAGGACCATCAACTACTCTATATGGCATATATATATATATATATATATATATATATATATATATATATATATATATCTCCAAGAATATAATACATATATATTCTCCCAAGTTTTTTGTTTTCTTCAACTCAGCGATGCTCAGTGGTGTCTATCCTTGATAGATTACATATTCCCTGATACTACATGTTAATGGTAACTTGAGAAATCCTTTTACTATATGAATCCCCAAGACTAATCTTAGGATGTAGGGAAGGTTTTTCTAACTCCCTTTGGACTATGGCAAGAAGCAAATATGTATCTTTTTGGAAAGGGCATATTCTTCGTAAGCTTCGAATGGTCAACATTTCTGGAATCTATGCCCTAAAGATTTCTGATAGGCATTACTTATATATGTGGATATATCTATGTACCAGAAAAGACCTCCCATGCACAGAATAATCAGAGTTAAAATGTCCCACTTCTTTTTTAAAATAGACCTATAGGAACATTATGTGAAAGTTTGTGAGTGCAAAGTGAGTTTCCCGTTTCCAGAGAAATTTCAGAAAGAGACTCCATGAAGGCTTTATGTATCATAGGAAGAATGAGTGAGACAGGTAGTTTGCAAGGAAGCAAATCCATGTTTACATTCCAACAAAACAAAACAAAACAAAAAAAACCTTAAGAAAGGAGCAATGTGTAGGTTTCAATGTCTAAAAGACTAAGAAGCTTGCAAAGCAGCTTCATCTGCAGTGGCAGTTACCACCTGTGGTGATTTTTGCCCCCAAGGGGACATTGGTGATGTTGCAGGTGACCTCAGCTGTCATCTGGTGGGTGGACACTGGGATACCGCTTATCCCCCTGCAATGCACAGGGCAGCTCTCCACAAAAAAAGAATTATCCAGCCCCAAATGTCAATAGTGTTGAGGTGTACAGGATCCTCCACTGGTCATGGAGAGGCATGTACCAAAGACAAGTAGCAGAAAATCCGTGGCTGCCGTACTGTAAAGGAAATTTGAAATTGTAAATCACAGCCGCCATCACCTTGATCAATCACTTGTCTGGCTTATAGGTCACCGGCTTGGACTTTGCTGCCAGACTAGTATCATGGCAGCACTGTTCCCTAAATATGTATGAACTGTAGCAAATTAGTCATGCTGGGTTTCAGGGCATCATTCTGTAAAATGAGAAAGCTATTACTACTAATAGTGTACTAGGGTGTAATGGTGATTTAAGTTATAGTAAATACTAATAGACAAAGTGAAATGAGGCAAAAATACTTTCCTCATAAATCAGTGTCTTTCATAGAAAATGCAGCCAATAATTTTGTGCCAAGATTTTTTAAAAGTTAGTTATACACACACATACATACATGCATAACAAAAGCAAATACAACTTGTTTAAATGTTGATATAGAGAGAGAGAGATAGATAAATACATAGATACATAGATAGCTAGCTGATAGATAATAGATATATAGATAATAGATGGATAAATAGATGGATAGACAGATGGATGGATAGATGCACAGATGATACACAACAGATAGAATGATAGGTTGACTGCCAGACAGATGAACGGATGATAGACAGATGATAGAAGGATGGATGGATAGATGAAAGATTTATAGATTTGATAGAGGGTACATGGATATAATAGATTAATGATAGGTGGATGGACAGACAAATAGATGGATAGGTAAGAAGAGATGATAGATATAGATACAATTTTGCCTCAGAATGCCCTACTCCATAACTTTTACATATCAATATTCAATTATTGAAGAAAAGAAAGTAATTTAATGTTTCTTCCTCCAGACTCTTATTTTTACATACTATTTTCTTTACATTTCAGTTGTTTTTATTTATATATTCAACTATTTAAACTGAAGAGTTCATTTACAATATGATATTAGTTTCAGGTGTACAACACAGTGATTCAATAGTTTTATAGATTATACTCCATTTAAACTTTTATAAAATATTGGCTATATCCCCTGTGCTGTTATTTTTATACACTTTGACAGACTATTGATGCAAGCTTCCTGTAAGTTCCCAACAATTAAACTCAATTGCTCTCTGCAACCTAAAATGTGTTCTAGTCAATTCTGAGTGTCTCCGTCTCCGAGAAGTCATTTCTGAATGTCACTTCATGTGACACAAAGAAAAATAAGTACATTTTAAAAATCATGTGTCAGAGAGGGAGAGAAACAAGAAGGAATCTTGGTGATGCGCTTTGGGGCACTCTGACCTGATTTCTAATTGTAAACTTAGACATTTTACACCACTTCTTCCCAGAGGTTTTTAAGAAAGTTGCCGAGCTGTGTGATTTTATCTGATTCTGGCTCCCCGCACCCCACCCCCGGCAAGTATTTCCAGCATCCATCGCTTTACGCGGTTTGCTTGAAAAACAACCCCCTTGATAATATGCAGAGAGAGACTGAATGAGATGCTTGTATTCTGAACGTTTTCAAGGAAAATATATTAGTACAGTCATCTTTTCGTAATGGGTGGAGATGTGGGTGTATATAATCCTCAAAGAAATTTTACTTGTGAAAGGCAGGTTTGTCTTGAATAAATGGCCACTCTGAAATTTCTCAAGAGTGCAGGAAAGAGAAAACAGGGAATAACCTGTGAGCTGTCACAGCAACACACCCGATCAGAATCTACTTTTAACAAGATCCCCACGGGGTCTCTAGACATGATCATTCAGGAGCACGGCTCTGAAAACATTCTGCACCCAGTTTCTGTGTTAGACTTCGGCCTCGTGGTCAGAACAAATACTCAGGTGTACTAGTTGTTAAAATACTGAAGCATACCTGGGTTGGATGATGATTAGCCTCACCCCAGGCACTGTCCCGAGATTTCCAGCTGTCTCTTACTGCTGTGGGCTGAATATCACAATCCTTCCCTCAGGGATGAACTGTCTATTCAGTAATTAAAAGAACTAATCAGGTGCCCAAGTCGGGATCTCCAGAAATTGCCAAAATACTAGGTCCAGATTATCTAGGTAAGGTCCACAAACATTCAAAACAGGGAGAGAAAAAGTGCCGAGGTTGAGAATTTGCTCAGGCTAAGGAAACTGCATACCTGGACTGGGTAAAGACAGTAGGCACATTTGGAACTTAGATGCACTGTATTGACTACTATAAGCCATAAATGCAAAATCTGGAAACTAGAGCAGCAACAGGATAAGTGAACAGCAGACAGTGAACCATTCACAGCCCTGGAATGACGGGGAAGGTGTGGTTGACATGCAAGGCTTCCTTCTTCCACCGATAAGAGGACCATGGCTGTGATCTCCCTCGGAGACTTTCTAAAGGAGATCCTCCAACTTGGTCACCTCCCCACGTGCCAGCAAACCTGGGGACCTGTGAGGACGTCTCCCTGGCTACTGGGATTTCAACTCCTGGTACGCAGGTCATGCATGGTTATATGAAGAAATGAATCCTCCTATTAACCCGACTCCAGCAATGTCTACCTGAACTATTCATTTTGCTTGTTCACCTGTGTTTGTTTTTTGGTTTATCCAAAGCAATAAGCCAAAGATGAGAGTGGATAGAAGTCTGTCCAGGTTGTGCAAGATGGTATGTTATACATTTGAGGAGACAGTGTGCAGGGGAATTTTATTTCCTCTGTCTCATGTGGTAAAAATGAAACTCCAGGTCTAAAGGATACAGACACACAGAGATATATTATATACAAATATACATAAACTTATGTTATATATATGCTTATTTTTATACATAGTATATGTAATATATAGTACATTATAACTATTATTAATATACATTATATATTTTATAAGGTACAATGTTATATAATATTTAGTAATATATGTTATACATAATAAATTTAATATAATTATAGATAAGATAATCTGGACAGACTTTTTAATCCAGACATTATATATATATAAATCTAGGCAGATTTTTATATATAATATGTATTACATATAATATTATATATAATAATAAATAATGTTATATATAATAAATATATAATATAATATATACATAATTATAGTTCTATATAATAGTATTGTTTAATTATATATATAAAATATATAATAGTACTATATAATTATAATTCTATCAAGCTTTTTTTTTTCCAACCACTACAATATGAAACTAGAAATCAATTACAGAAGGAAAAATGGGAGAAAGGACAAACACCTGGAAACTAAACAACACGCTACTGAAAAAACTGTGCGAGTGAAGAAATCAGAGGAAATCAGAAAATACCTCGAGACAAATCAAAATGGAAACACAACTTTCCAAAATCTACGAGGTACAGCAAGACCACTTCTAAGAGGGAAGTTTAAATGACACAGGTCTCCCTCAAGAAACAAGAAAAAACTGAAACACCTAACCGAACACCTAAAGAATTAGAAAAAGAACAACAAAGTCCAAAGTCAGCAGAAGGAAGGAAATGGTAAAGATTAGAAAAGGAAATAGAGACAAAAAAAAAAAAAAAATTGAAAAGATCAATGAAACCAAGACCTGGGTTTTTTGAAAAGATCAACAAAACTGATCAACTTTTAGCCAGGCTCACTAAGAAGAAAAGAGAGGGGACCCAAATAAACAAACTAAGAAATAAGAGTGGAGAAATAACAATCAATACCACAGAGATGCAACAATTCATAAGAAAATACTGTGAACTGTTATATGCCAACAAATTGGACAACTTAGAAGAAATGAACAAATTTCTAGAAAAATACAATGCAATCTTCCAAGACCACATCAGGAAGAAATAGACAATCTGAACAGGCTGATCACCAGTAGTGAAATCGAATTTGTCCAAAGCAGAAAGAAAATAAAACAAAACAAAAAACGAAGAAAAAAACTCCCAGCAAACAAAAGTCCAGGGGTGGGTGGCTTCACAGGGGAATTCTGCCAAACATGCAAAGAAGAGCTAATACCTATCCTTCTCAAACTCTTCCAAAGAAATGCAAGAGGATGGAACACTCCCAGATTCATTCTACAAGGCCAACATTACCCTGATACCAAAACCAGACAGAGACACTACAAAAGAAAGAAAATTACAGGTCAATAATTTTGATGAATATAGATGCAAAAAATCCTCAACAAAATATTAGCAAACCAAATCCAGTGATATATAAAAAGGATCATAAAATTACAAACTTCCACACTCCCATCTCTTCCCAACTTTTTCCCTACTCTGCTCCCTAGCACTTCAATGTACATAACGTATATTTTATTTATTTGAAGTATGGCCATGGCCTCCACAGGGACTCCTCCTGTGGCAGAAATATAATCTGTTTTGTTCACTGGTCACCAGGGGCTGGCCCATAGATGGAGCTCAGTAAAATACACATAAAATGTAGCATTACTTACATTTCTTTAGTATATTGACAATGCTACGAAACTACCACCTGTGTCTAGTTCAAGAATATTTTCATCCCCTCCAAAGAAGACATTGTACCCTTTAATAGTAGCTATCCACTCCGTCCTCCCTCCAGCCGCTGGCAACCACAAATCTACCTTCTGGTGGATTTTCTGACTGTGGACATTTTATAATTATTTATAAATTATTTCAAATGAATTTTCGATAGACATGAAGCAAACTTATAAATTATTAAATTTATTATAAATATAACATGATTATATGCTTCTAAATTTAATTTTTATTTCCATTTATCTTTAAATCTTTTTAAAGTCTCCTAAAATTGTTGCATGCCTTTTTTTTTCACTTAACCTGGTATCTTCATTGGAGGTACATCTATTATTTGGATAATTGTAGGTAAACAATTATTTGGCACTTTAAATTTCAAAACACGTTTCGATTTGATGTATATATATATATATATATATATTTCCTGTATAGATATATATGCCATATATATATATATCCACTTTATATATGTATATGCCTTTTCTGTGTATATTATATATAATATAGTTATTTATATATTATATTGTTATATTTAATATTAGTATTTATCATATAAAATGATTATAACATTTAATGATAGTGACATAAATATAATATTTAATGTGTGATAAACGCAATATTTAATATAATAATGTATAATGTAAGTCCTAAAAATAGATCTGCATTCTTGATGATGGTGAGGAACATTTATTTTTATCAATAGTAAGCTTGCTCAAATGCATCAAATATGATATCTTAGGGGAGGTGATAAGAAGAGGTGAAGCTCATACTGAACCCAAGTCCCTACAAAGCCATGCTAGCTTACGCTTTAGCCAGGAAGACGGCTGAAGAGACCTGCATTGCCAAATCAGAACCCGTTAATGGTGTGCTTTGCCTGGGCCTGGATTCAGTCCCTACCCCAGGCGATGACTCGCTGAGAACAAGACTTGCACACATTTGGAGAGATGGCTTCATGAGATGGAGAGCGGTCATGCAGACATGTTTGAGGGCAACTTTGGGAAGCTAAAGGGCAGCTTGGGTGGCTGGTGGGAAGAGTGGTAATTCTCCTGTCAGAGGGCATGAGTGTAGGAGTGGGCGGGACAGGATGAGTCGGCCTTGGTTCTGCTTCTGGAAGACGTTCTTGCCAACACCAGCGCGTCAAGCTCACCTGCCCTGCCCTACCCTCACGACCTCATCTAAGGCTAATCCCCCTCCAAATACTGTCCCATTACGGGTTGGAGCTTCAACACATGAAATCTGGGGGCCGCATATCCATTTAGTCCGTAACAGGGCTGTATTATAAGCCATCTCAAAATAGAGTGGCTTTTCAAAGAAGTTACTTATTCCCACTCATTTTCTGTGGATCTGCTGCCCTAGACCTCGGCTGGATTCCAAGATGCAGGTCATTTCCAAGATGGCTCCATGCACCTCCGTTGCTATGGGAAACAGTGGAGTACCCATGGCACGTTCCTTCCTAACAACGGCAGAATGGAAAGAGAGAGAGTCCCATGGCACAAACACACTTCAAGGAAATGTCCTGGTGTCCCATTTACTGACATTCCACTGGCCGAAGCAAGTTGCATGGCCGAATTCAATATCAGAAAATGTGTCTCAACACCAGAAAAAGAGCAAATGTTTGCTGGATACCATTTCTAAACTGTCATAATTCCTTAGAGTCCAGCAAAAGTGAAGCTCTTAGATGTATCTGGGTTTTTCTTTCACAGAAGGAGATATATTATATATTAAATAGTATATGCTATGTATTAAATGGTAAGTTATTTTATATGATAAATACTGTTCATATACATTGAACATTATATTAAATATAATATTAATATACTTTGTAAATAACTATATTATATATAATATACACACAAAAGGCACATATATAAAGTGTATATGTATATGTAAAAGGCATATATATCTATACAGAAAAAATATATACAAACATGCACACACATGTATATGTATGTATACATACATATACTTATGTATAATACACACTTTATATGCATGTTGCAAAATAAATATCGCAATATATGTTTCATAAATTCTTTCTTAAAATATAAGACTTTAGATAAGTCTTTTTCATCAAAAGCAGTTTTTAGGGGCTTCCCTGGTGGCGCAGTGGCTGAGAGTCCACCTGCCGATGCGGGGGACGCGGGTTCGTGCCCCGGTCCGGGAAGATCCCACATGATGGGCCCGTGGGCCATGGCCGCTGAGCCTGCGCGTCCGGAGCCTGTGCTCCGCAACGGGAGAGGCCACAACAGTGAGAGGCCCGCGTAGCAAAAAAAAAAAAAAAAAAGCAGTTTTTAAACACCATTTCTGGTGATTAAAAAATAAGCACATGGGGCTTCCCTGGTGGCACAGTGGTTAAGAATCCGCCTGCCAATGCAGGGGACACAGATTCGAGCCCTGGTCCGGGAAGATCCCACATGCCGTGGAGCAATTAAGCCCGTGCGCCACAACTACTGAACCTGTGCTCTAGAGCCTGCGAGCCACAACTACTGAACCCACGTGCCACAACTACTGAAGCCCGCGTGCCTACAGCCCGTGCTCTGCAACAAGGTAAGCCACCGCAATAAGCCTGCACACCAAAATGAAGAGTAGCCCCTGCTCGCCGCAACTAGAGAAAGCCTGCATGCAGCAACAAAGATCCAACACAGCCAAAAATAAATAAATAAACAAATAAAATGTATTTAAAAAAAAAAGAGCACACGACTGTAGAAGCAGATTCTTCAGCAGTTAAGGCTTAACTCTGACACTTGTGATTCTGGCGCATTTTGTAGGATTTCCTCTTATGTACCTCATGTAAAGACAGCACAGGGGAAAGGGAAAGGCTTGTGAAGCAAGAATTGCATGCACTGTGAATTTTTCAATATTATGTAGACAAATGATGAGGGAAAACGGTGTCTAGACTCAGATGCTCCATTCCATACTTTGCCAGACCGGAAATTTGAAATCAGGAACAGAGAAGTCATCTGTAAAAGGAGTCCCGTGCAAACAAATTGAGCTAAATCACAAACGGAGTAGGGATAACTGCCTTTTTTTGAGACACAAGGGCTAACGACGGCTAATACCTTTTAAGAGTGAATCCTCCAGAACATTTCCTAAATAAAATGTTGGTTTCAGATGACATCTAGGAGCATTAAATCATAGCCCTGTTTTAAAAGCTAAGCCTGTGGTGGCTTTAGAGTATCAGCGTGTTTACTCCTATAAAACAGGCAACGACAAAAGCAAAACCTTTTCTAAAGGTTATAAAATCATTTCATTTGGAAGTGCAGTAGGAGATGCAGGGCGTTCAGATACCTCTTTAAATAGAAACAGCGCTTAACACGCTTGCCTTTGGCTCTCTGCAGGGAACACCCAGAAGACATTAACCCAGCTGGCAATCCAAAACTGTATTCCTATTTGCCTTATACAAATATTGCCAAAAAGCCATTATACATAATCATGCAAATTACTGACACTGGATGGAAGGAGTTCTTGAATGTTTGAACTTTTCCATCAGTTCAGCAACTCTCTCCAAAAGCCCGTGGAAAAAAATGTGATATGTTTTTTTTTAATTCTGAATGCAGGATGTGTGTCTTAAATATGTTCAGTTATCGTAACAATCCCTAACAATAGAGGCTGTTTGCAGGGCGTACATGTGAATTGAGAGACAGGGAGATGAAATGGTCACAGTATCATTCAGAATATCATACTCAGTGGAGTCCTTTCTGAATTGCAAAGGACATGCATCTGTGGACGCTTAAGATGCCTCAGAAATCATTATACATTACATCCCTTAATGATCAATGTTTGAATGAAAAACTCCCTGTGGTTCAAAAATGTTCAGGATTCAAATAGGGTAGAGAGAAAACTGCAACAGTAAAATGTTAGAAATTTAGCAAAATGTTTAGAAGTTTTGCCAACTCATCACTATGAGAAAATGAATATTTGATAAGTCTGTTTTGCAGGACTGTTAAACATGGGTGCGTTTCATTATTCAGTTGTAAGAAAAGCACACAGGAAATATTCTGTTAATAGATAACTATTATCTATAGCACAGGTTAGTTGTAGTTGTATTAGTTTTCAGCTATTACGAAGGTAAAAAAATCAGACATCCCAACAAGGCACATTACTCAGAAGTCGACTGATTATAACTGAAGGATTTCTGAGAACACCGAATGTCTGACAGCTAATGGACGCATTTCTGTAGTCACAAAGCAACACTGAAATAGATATGCTTTATAGGTTACCAAACTGGACTAGGTCTTAAAAAAGTAATTGGAGGAAACCAATGTAATGATGATCACCTAAATCTATATCTCTGAACTCGGCCTCCAAAAAAATGTAGAGTCTAAAAACAACAGCCCAAATAAAAACCCCAAATAAAATTCACCAAAACCCATGCCTGTCACTTAACCACGTGAGAGAAGGGTATAAACTTCAAACAACCTGTAAGAAGAAAAATGCAAAAAAAAAAACCCAAACAAACCCAGAAAACAATATCCCAAAGATCTATTTCTTAAGCTCCCATAATATCTCCAAAAATATATTTTGCGGAGAACTAGGGGTTCGAGACACAATGTAAGGAAACGAGAACAGAAGTAACAAGCAAAGATTGACCTAACGTCCTCCTAAACATAAGAAATCCACACCAACTGTGAAAACATCCATAAAGGTTCTAAAACATCAGACTTCTGGTTACAGGGATGGAGGTGGAAGATTTACATGGTTTAAGTCCCGAAAAAGCATCAATTCTTGGGAAGAATTCAGCTGAAAAAAGGAGTGAAGTGCTTATCTTTTGAGCACGGGGGGTAAAGGGAAATCAAAGAAAGAAAGGGACTTTTAGAACCTGGCCAAAAAAAAAAAAAATACTGAAGAACACACAAGCCTACCCTCAATTATTTCTCCCCCCCCCAATTAAAAAACATAATAGATTCACAGAGAAGGATCCAATTGAACTAGCAATCTTAGAAACCAATCTGTATCATTCAGGAAATTCCCAGCAAAAAAGCAGCCTTTTCTATATGTCTGTTAGCTGATCAAAATCACCTCCCCCCAAAAGTATTGGGATCAGAATAAAACTTCTATGTAACAGTCTAAATTACCTTCAACATCCACACTTCTGCTACCAAACAGGATGGAGTTCCTAGGACTGGGTTTACTCTCCTGTGCCCGAGCAGGACCCTTTGGGACCTTCCTGGGAACAGACACCCCTCCCCACGCCCTCCACCTGCCTCTTGTCTGTAGAAAACTGTAGCCTTCTCGGCCTTCCCCGAGTTTCACAGAATGCATTTAATCTGAGAAGTGAGAAAATGCAGAGAGAAAGGAAAACAGTCAAGCAAGACAAAATAGTAATAGTTTAACCATTAAACAAAGCCAAGGACCAGTTAGTTCCTCCTCAAGGGCTGCAGATGATATTCTGAACCACCACCTTTGAGCTGTTTTGCAGAGACTGAAACCTCATCAGGTGAAAGAAGTTAACTAACTACATGCTGACTGCAAGCAGGTAGACCCCAGACCAGCTGGAACCAGAAGGTCAATGATGTTGAGAGGAGAGATGTGAATGATACGAAAAAAGAGACAAATAATCAGACTCAGAAAGGAAACAGGTAATATCTGAAATGAAAGATGAGAAAAAAAATACTGGATGGGATTAACAGCCAATTAAAGAAGAAAAGACTTGTGAACTTGTAATACACATTAGTGAAAATTTTTTAAAATAAAAAATAGTATCAGTGGGTTATGGAACAATTTCCAGTGCCTAAATATACCCATGTTTGGAGTCTGAAAAGAAGGGGACAGTGAAAAGGAGAAAGAAAACATATACATTTGAAGAAATAAAGTCTATTTTTAAAAACTTGGCTAAAAATGATAAACTAGAGATACAAGAAACTCAATGATTCTGAAGCAGAAGAAACATGAAAAGCACACCACGGAAAATTGTAATCCATTCGCTCAAGACCTGTGATAAAAATAAAATCTTAGTAGGAGCCACAGAAATGTATAATATACAAGGAACAAAGATAGGAATAACGATAGTTTTCTATCATTGCAAAGATAGAACACACTGGAGTAACAGCTTTTGAAGTGCTGAGGGAAACAAGTGCTTTGGCTACTAATAATGTAGGCTTTTGTTAGCGTGTAGGTATAGATTTGCTTCTACATGTGTGCACACGCACACACGTGCACAGTAACGTATCAGGGGAAGCAAGTCTTTACCTTCGTTTTGTATCTGTGAGAGTATCCTGAGAAACCTACATATCCCACACTGGGAAACGGGTTTGTTATGATAACGTTTTATACACAGAGAAATTTAAGTAACATTTTGGTGGGTATAAAGGAACATTTCAGTGGATATGTAGGGTATAAACTTGTACACAAGGTATTCCGTGCAGTATTAGCGGAACGGGATCTGTTAGCAGCTGCTCCAAAACAAATTCCCCCGAACTTAGTGACTTCATTCAACAACCATGGACATTTGTATGCGTTCTGCTCATCCTGGCTAGACTGAGTGGATCTTGGTCAGACTCCCTCTTGCGTGTGAGGCTGGCTGGTAGGCTGTCCGGCGGCTGGCGGGTCTAGCATGGCCTCAGCCGGGAGAGCTGAGCTCTGATCCAGGATGAGGCCGGGCAGCGGTGGCATCCAGGGGACGTGCGAAAGCACAGAAGGGCCTGCCCAAGTCAGCATTAACGTCACGTGTCTGCAGATATCCTATTGCCCAATGCCAATCACGGATTCAGGTCCCCTTCAAAAGATGGAGAAACACTTGGAGGAAAAGAAATGGAAAACCATCAGAAACTCTCAGGGCTATTTATGCAATCGCTCTACCCTATCAACCGGGGATGATACACAGAGAGCCTGGAATGAAGTCCTTCCTGTAAGATGTTAGCAGTAGTTGTCTCTGGTGGTCTGCTTCTAAGCGAATCTCTCTCCTTTCTTCTCAGCTGAATTTGGATAACGTATTTCCTTTAGCAATTAGGAATATATTTTGAGCGTACTGCCGGGGAATCCACAGATGTTTTTCCTTCTGAGTTAGGGGTGCCCTACGTAATACCCCATACCAACCATAAACTCAAAGGCTTGATGGTTGAACCTGGATCAAACGGTCCAGATACTTTAGAAGAGGGACGTAGATAAAATTAGAAGGGATCAAATCAGGATGTCAGACACTTAAAACGGAAGCAGATACATTTAGAAGAGATCAAAGCAGTGTGTCCTTTGCCCATGTTAAAGGCTGTCTGAAGAGCCGCCTCTGCTGCTGAGCAGAAGACAGCAATCTGTTTCTCAAGGGGAATTTTCAGGATATTTTCAACGAGATGGGGCCTCTAATGACTACTGTTTAGGGCAGAAGCCACAATTAGCTTCACGGCAGAAGTACAGGGGCTGCCAAAGAAATTCGACCACCTTTAGATGCCAGGAAACAGAAGCAGCAAAGGAATTAGATTAATATAATGTCATCCACGGCAAAAATCTAATCTTCAAATAAATCTCTAAATGTATGGCGTCCTCTTGTATTAAAATCGTAGCACCTGCTTTGAGAATAGCTAACTTTCTATTGATTTCAAGTTGCATTATTTTAATCTATGTTCGATAAGAAAAATTTATTGTTATAATGTTGCAATTCACTGATGAAACAGTATACAGTATTTTATTACATGGTGCAAGTTCTGTCCTTAGAAATTTGGGATTTTTCTGGAAAAATTATATGGATTATATGAAACCTATGATACGGATAATAATGTGCCCTTTAAAAGCATGAGTTTTGGGGCTTCCCTGGTGGCGCAGTGGTTGAGGGCCCACCTGCCGATGCAGGGGACGCGGGTTCGTGCCCCGGTCCGGGAAGATCCCACATGATGGGCCCGTGAGCCATGGCTGCTGAGCCTGCGCGTCCAGAGCCTGTGCTCCGCAACGGGAGAGGCCACAACAATGAGAGGCCCGCGTACCGCAAAAAAAAAAAAAAAAAAAAAAAAAAAAAGCATGAGCTTTGTAACTATATTTAAAATTATATAGGATTTTCTTTATGAGTTTTGGAGAAGCAGAGAACAGTGACTCCCAGTGTACAGAAATATGCATTTATTTAGGGACTGTGGGGGGGAAGATATCCCAGCAAATAAGGGGAAGTGTGACTTTGTTAAAATCTCACATTTTGCTTTCCTTTTAAAAAGCCGTACATGCACTTTAGAGTACTTTCAGGGAGGTGCATACACCTTACATTTTATGTACTATTTTCGTCTAATATAGGATCTTAGAGAATTCCATGAATAGAATTGGTGAATTGAAATCAGTTTAAAATCTATCTTTATTTCCAGTGTGGTGGCCTTGAGAAACAGTTGACATGAAATTTCCATTCTCATCCATTTCCTGCACACCACTCAACACCCACATGTCTTTAGGAAAAACTTGACATGCCATAAAAAAAAAAGAGAGGTTATCATTTATGGCAGTGGGATACAACTTATTTCATGTCCAAAGTTAACAGAATTTAGAGACGAATTCTTAACTTGTAATAACAAAATGTAGGGAGATTTGGAAATGGTGAAACAGGACCATTTTAATAAGGTGCTAAAAACATTCTACTCTGCAAACTGTTCATACCCCAGACATTACTACGAGTTGGGGAGAAGATGGGAGACCAAGGACATTTCAAAGAGTGAATATTAGCGTCATGAACCTCCTAGCTGTCTTCCAGGTTTTGGTAAGCAAGGTAACTTCCGTAGGCCAGGGGTCAGCAACCTCTCTTCTGTAGAGGTGAGTATTTTCAGCTTTTCAGGCCACTTTCAGCTCTTCTGTCACGCCTGTCAGCTCTGCCAGTGTAGCATGGAAGCAGCCTTAGAGAATCTGTGAACAAATGTCTGTGTTTCGATAAAACTTTATTTACAAATATCAGTGGTGGACCAAGTGGAGCTGTAGGGTGCCAGTTTCTGCTACTCTAAGCCTCATTATTAAACATGTAAATCTTTCCTCAAAGGAATTCGGCAAGGATAGGCCATGAATGCTTTTCAATTAAAATGCACTCAGAAAAGTTATTCATTATGAATCCAGCTCAGACGATGGCAAGAACCCCAGAGAAGCCTCTGTTCTTCTGATTTGGAACAACCAGTAAACTGAACACTTCTTCAGAAGACAAGGGCTGGAATACAGGCCCCTTTTTCTTACTTTTTCCCCCTAAAGGCAGAAGACTAGCTGTCTCCCTGGAGCTATGGGAAACTATGAAAACTACAAAACTTCATTTGGAACAAATGTTTATTCTCCGTGCCGACATCTAGTCCTGAAAAGAGGATGCTCAGAATAACGTGTTGATCAAGCCCAGCAGAGGGAGTCCCCCAGTTAGAGAGTTTGCGGAATATTTTTAAATGGGGCGGTCAGCAGAAAATATCAATAGCATTTGGAGGTCTGAATTCTGGAGCTTTAAGTTGGGCCTTTGGATGTGGGCGTCTGAATGTGGGCAAAGGTTGTGTACAATAGTTTGGGGCTGGCTTGCACTGGAGGGCTTTGGAATGAGTCTTTTTTTAATATATTTTTTTAATATTCTTTCATTTTTATTTTTTATGTTTTTTGGAACGAGTCTTGATGTTGATGTGATAAACAAGACAGTTCGCCCCTTTGAACAATCAATTAAACTGAGAAGAAGCCTGTTTACCCAGAAGAGTCATCTGATTTTTGAGGAAATAGATTATTCCAAGGTGCCTGAATGTAACTATGAAGTTATTTACTGGTCTACAACCTTCCATGCGCAAGCACTGCCTGGAAGAAATCAAGGTCAGGCTGATGTAGTCTTGGTACTGAATCTCTGGGGAGGTGGCATCCCAGTTTCAACCACAGGCTGTAATAATGGCCACAGCTATCTAGATCAGGGGCCAGACAACTACGGCCCACCTGTTGCCAACTGCTTTTATAAATAAAGTTTTATTGAGACACAGCCATACCCATTCATTTGTGTATTTTCTGTGGTTGGATTCATGCTACAAAAGCCGAGGTGAGTGGTTGAGACAGATACCATATGGCTCACAAAACTGGTAATGTTGACTCTCTGCCCCATTACGGAAAAAGTTTGGAAATCCGAAAATGAGTCAATATTTCCCATAGATACGCTGGTGAGTCCACCATCAGTTACAACATTTTTCATTAAAAAAAAAAATATATCCACTAGCTATCTTAATATGTGTTGACTATTACTTATTTTCTCATACTGTTTCTACAAACTTAGGACTGTGGCTTCTCCCCACACCAAACAGCCTCAGATTCTACAGGCAGCAAATAAGATCCCCTTCCTTCACAAGTCACCTTCTGTGATGCCTATTAAATGAACTAGGTCCATTTTAAGTGAAATCATACTGTATATTTGTACTTAAAAATGATTCGTGCTTCTCGTCCTACCACAGAAAGAAATATTACTCAAAACTGGAACATCTGCATATAAGAGGACATGCCATGGTTGAGATTTATTTTAAATTAAAACAAGGAATAAAAGTAACTTGCATGTGCATACATATTCATGGTTTTAAAATTTCCTTTAAATATATATGTATACTTATAGTATGCCCATTCGTACATATGCGCCTATGTATTATATATTATATATATGTGTGTATATTCCTTTTCTGATGAAAATAAGCAGTATATTGTCTTCATTTACTAGTTAAAGAAATTACAGTTTCTGGGCTTGTTTTGGTAAATTTCAAAACTGGCTGGAACACAGCATTTTTTTTTTTCTTTTCCATGATGGTTTATCACGGGATACTGAATACAGTTCCCCATGCTCTACAGTGGGACCTTGTTGTTGATCCGTTCTATACATAATAATTTGCATCTGCTAATCCCAAACTCCTAATCCATCCCTCCCTCTCCCACCGCCCCCTCCCCCGTGGCAACCACAAGTCTGTTCTGTCTGGGAACACAGCATTTTTAAAGAAAAGTAACTTGAAAATAAAGGTTCATGATGTAAGACAGAACCAAAGCGAGAATGAACACGAGGGCAAAATAATTTCAAAATGTGAGTTAATTCATGGTCACACTTTGACATTTCTTAGCCAACTGTTGGTTTATACATTTTCTTGAATACTGTCTGTTTTTTTAGCTGGAAATTACATACATTTCAAACAAGATGGTTAGTCATTCTAAGAACTTATAAAGAAATCCCTTCCTCCTACAGACATTCTTTCCCCTTTAACAGAAACATCTTCCTCTCATTCCTCTCCAAAATAAACTCAAGGAATTGGTGTTATAATTCTGAAGATGTTAGACATCAAGGGGAGAAGTGCCAAGAACCTTTCAGAAATACTTTCGTTACCACGTGCTCCATATCAAGTAAATGAACTACAGCACGAATATAAAAACTATCTTCCTAATCTAAATTCAGAGTAGAGTGGATTTTATGCATGCTTTCCATGAGTGTCCATCCGATTTAAAGTTGAAGAAAGTGAAAAAAATTATCCTGCAGATCAAGAGGGAGAACCCCTGCATCTTTTAAAAGTGTCATGATTTCTGAGCATCATTTCCATGAATATCAAATGAAAGGCAATGTGAAAACTGTTATGCAAATTTTTTTTTTAAATTTGCTACGTGCTTGTGTTTCGTGAGTGGGAGCTGTTCTGAGAAACACACACAATCATCACGTACCACTGAGGCCCTTTCAAGTGCCACGTAAAGATACACATTATTCACGTGTGTGCCATCCTACTTATTCTTTCCTAATGCGTCACAGGAAAAAAAATATATATGTAGTGTTGTGTTTGGGCAAAACATTCTTTTGCGCCAAGTACATTTTTGGTGGCGGGGAGGACGCGGGTCAGAGACCAAGTCACTTGTTTATGGATTAAAATATACATTTTATGAAAATACGACATTTTAAAAGAACACGCAAAATCAATTTCAGAAAACGGGACCTGATTTTTAAATAACGAATTTTAAAAGAATACTACATGATTCTATATAAGACTCATTTCAGAAGGTTAAATTATTTTGTTTTATATACTACTCATTCACAGTTAGTTATGAATAAAATATCCAGCTCATGGGTCAGAGGGACAAATAGAGATGCAAAGTGATGAAAAAGCTAGTTATCTGCTTAAAATGACATTGGAGTTGAATTAAATATTTTGGAGGATTTTTACTTTAATCTGTCTATTTGTCCTTCACACCACCTGCTTCCTTTCCCTTCTCTGTCTTTTCTCACTCCCCGCTCCTTCTCTTTCTAATTTCCTTTTTGTTTTTGGCCACACCATGCAGCATGTGGGACCTTAGTTCCCCAACTGGGGATCGAACCTGTACCCCCTGCCCTGGAAGTGTCGAGTGCTTAACCACTGGATCGCCAGAGAAGTCCCTAATTTCCTTCTTTTCTTAAAATAAGTGTAGGAGGTCTAGTTAATCAAATGGGTCTGTTCAAGACTCCTGAGCAAACATGAAAGTTCAAGGAGTCCGTTTATCCCATCCTTCTTGCTGCCTCTAGGTCATTTCCAAAACTTCTATGAAACCGCCCATTACAATACTTGGTATTGTTTTCCTCACCATCTTCTAGCTTGGGAGGTCTCTGAGTGCAAAGAACAGGCTCCTTATATCTTCAATACCACCTACATGGTGCGGCAAACAGGAGGTGCTCAGCCATGCTTGATAAGTCAACAAAGGAAGTGAGACATGAATGAATAAACCCTGTTTTAGCAGGGCACGCAGTGGTCGTGGATCATGTAAACATGTGGTGTCCTTTGCATTTGGGATGGGGTGTAGGTTAATTTCTCTGGGCTGCAGATTCTGGGTTGCCAGTGCTTATTACGAGTGGTCTTGGGGGTCAACACCTGTGGGAAGGAATCGAAAGATATAGGGAAACATAAAAGAGACGGATGTGGATGGATGAATGGATACACAGGGGGAATGGATAGGTCACAGACACATGGATATGTGGACATACATATCTGTAGTATTTTGTATCACATGAAACATAAATTGGCTGACACAGGCAATATCTAACCATTTTTTAAGTTACAAATATGGTCATTTCATACAAGTAATATATAGACATGTATCTATATATACTATATATACACATATATAATACATAATATAATTATACACACATATGCATGTATGTACACTCATTAATATTTTTACGTTTTATTTATATGTAGACAGAGATGTGCAGAGAGGTAGAAGTCATGTCCAGAATGAAGGGAGACACTCAAATACATAAAGAAAAATGTTTTAGCAACAAAAAGGTAATGCATTAAACCACATATTAAATATCTAGAGCTCTGTCTACAAACTGATTTTCTGTATCAGAATACATTATTACTTCTTTTCTATCTCGTATGTAATTTAGAGTGTTTCATAAAAGAGAGGGTGGACAGTTAAATTTGAATTTCCAATAAACACCAAACTCCCTCTTCATATACGTGCATTCCAACTAGTGCGTGAGATACAGGTACGCAAAAATATATCTGGTGATAACTGGATTCAAACTTAACAGGACGAGATGCAGTTTTATTTGCACAATCCAGCACCTTCTGCAGAAGAGAGGCAGGGTCCTGCAGAAGCTTCGAAAGTAGGTCCACGTCAAAAAAGTAAGACATCTTCCAATGGCTCTACGAGTGCAGAGACATTTATGATGATATCCAAAGAAATTTACGACACAGCAGTAAGTTTCTGAAGCCTTCATACCCTGAACATGGGTCACCTGAGGGCAGGGGTTCTGAGAAACATGTTTAAGAAATGCTACATGATGCCCCTATTTTTGTCTGCCAACGGGGTTTACTTCTGTTCTGAGTGCAGGCAACGATAGGCTGCATGTAAGAAACACTGTGATAGCAAACATGCTTCATCTTTCAAATATTCAGAAATGGAACACAGGCAAACTGCAGGGTCCACCTTAACCTTCCTTTCTCTTCCCAGGCGCTCATTTATCGGCAGCAAGGTGGATGAGGCATAATGGAACATAGCCTCTGATATTAATTATGATGGGATTTTCTCATATGCTCAGTAAATAGGGCAATGATTATTCCAGGTGTAAGCATGATTAATTGTAGCGGCAGAGAAAAACGCTTCAGTTTATCACAAGGTTCTGGGAAAACCTACTGCCGTGTGACACCAATACTCCAGAGGCGAAAGGAAATACAGAGAAGAGAAATTGGAGGTGCTGAAGGAAAAAGAATGTTACTTAGAAAAACACTGCGTGAATGGCTGGCCTCTTGGGGAGAGTTTCCTAACTGGTTTGTATGTTGTCCCCATACTTTTATAAATAATACAAAAAGTATGAACCTCTGCTACAGTAATTTTGCATTTAGCTTTGTTGCAGTTGTGGGAAATGTATGAAGCACAATAAAAACCTGAACGGAACTCTCTGTATATATTTATGTCATTATCTGATGTTAGCTTACCTTGAATATTTTAAAATAAATAAATGTCTATTTATCTATCTACCTCTATCCACCCACCCACCTACCCATCTACTCATCTGTCTATCAACTGTAAACTCACATTAAACACTACTCCCCAAACAAAACACCCTCTTGTAGAACAAAACACTAAATTTAACAAATGTTTGATTTTAAATAGAATGTGTTCATTTTCTAGAGACAGAAAGCAAAATAAAAGTTTTACTTTTGTGTACAACTTTTACTATTTTGACATAATTTACTAGTATTAGAAGTAAAATGTCAATACATTTGAACCCCTAATAAGCATTCATTTGTTTTTATTTCTTTCTAACTAAAATTACATTCGAATGTGTAAAACGAGTATTTAAGGTGTAAATTGAATGAGTGTTTTGACCATACAATACTGACTTCATTGTAGACTCCAATTTTGAAATCATACTGTGATTTGACAAAGAAGCTTTCAATAATTTTTAAATAATTTTAATCATATGAAACATTATTTTTATATCCCAACATACGAAATTGTTGGATTATACATATCCATTGTGTTTGAAATCTGGGTGTGTAAAGAGACTTTTTAGCATTAGTCCATCTGTATGTACACTTAATAAAAACCGAGTGGGCTTCCCTGGTGGTGCAGTGGTTAAGAATCCGCCTGCCAATGCAGCAGACACAGGTTCGAGCCCTGGCCTGGGAAGATCCCACATGCGACGGAGCAACTAAGCTCGTGAGCCACAACTACTGAGCCTGCGCTCTAGAGCCCGCGAGCCACAACTACTGAGCCCACGTGCCACAACTACTGAAGCCTGCGCACCTAGAGCCCATGCTCCACAGCAAGAGAAGCCACCACAATGAGACTGCACTGCAACGAAGAGTAGCCCCCGCTCGCCGCAACTAGAGAAAGCCCGCGCGCAGCAACGAAGACCCAGTGCAGCTCCAGAAACAAACTAATGAATTAATTAATTTAAAAAATTTTTTTAAAAGTTGGGGAAGATGATAAGAGAAAGAAGGCAGATTCAGGAGGTCAGATATCTCTCTTACTAGAGAAAACAAGTGCAGAAAATATTAATGAAAGATTAGGAGGAGAAAAACTTTCTACGTCCAGAAAAAAAAAATGTTAAATTTTAAGATTGAATTTTTAGAGGGAGAAGGGGAGGGAGGAAAAAAAATAGCGAGACAGAGATGGAGAAAGATGAGGGGGCTGGGGAAGAAGACCTTTAATAAATACTAAAGATACTGAAGACTTCAAAAGCTGAGGAACGGGCTTCCCTGGTGGCGCAGTGGTTGGGAGTCCGCCTGCCGATGCAGGGGACGCGGGTTCGTGCCCCGGTCCGGGAGGATCCCACGTGCCGCGGAGCGGCTGGGCCCGTGAGCCGTGGCCGCTGAGCCTGCGCGTCCGGAGCCTGTGCTCCGCAACGGGAGAGGCCACAAGAGTGAGAGGCCCGCGTACCGCGAAAAAAAAAAAAAAGAAAGTAACGTCTGGGCACAAGGCTGGCTCATTGCTACTGGGGGTCTTGCTCCTTGGCTCTCTGACTGAACAGACATAGGCAATGTATGTATGTAGGCATTAATCTCCACATGCCCGCGGTTACGCACACCCACGCAAGCACATATGCACATCTACTTGCATACGCGTACTTTAGAAATCATGATTTTACAATGATATCTTCAATTTCAAGCCATTCCCATATGGATCCTATGTTCCTACCTTTGAATTTCTCCTTCCACTATGAGAACCCTAGCTCCCAACACTTAACTTTTACCCCTATATTATCTTAATAATGAAAAGTGGACCATCCATCACCACTCTATGTGAGCGTGTATACCCACACCTATTACAATTTTGATAAGAGGCCATTTGTATAATTGACATGTACATTTTCCTCGGAATTTTCTGCTGAAAAAAATGGGTGTGGATACTGGGCATACACCCTGAGAAAACCATAATTCAAAAAGAGTCATGTACCACAATGTTCATTGCAGCTCTATTTACAATACCCAGGACATGGAAGCAACCTAAGTGTCCATCGACAGATGAATGGATAAAGAAGATGTGGCACATATATACAATGGAATATTACTCAGCCATAAAAAGAAACGAAACTGAGTTATTTGCAGTGAGGTGGATGGACCTAGAGTCTGTCATACAGAGAGAAGTAAGTCAGAAAGAGAAAAACAAATACCGTATGCGAACGCATATATATGGAATCTAAAAAAACGGTACTGATGAACCTAGGGGCAGGGCAAGAATAAAGATGCAGATGTAGAGAATGGACTTGAGGACACAGTGGGCGAAGGCAAGGCTGGGACAAAGTGAGAGAGTGGCATGGACACAGATCCACTACCAAATGTAAAAGAGATAGCTAGTGGGAAGCAGCCGCATAGCACAGGGAGATCAGCTCGGTGCTCTGTGACCACCTAGAGGGGTGGGGTAGGGAGGGTGGGAGGGAGGGAGACGCAAGAGGGAGGGGATATGGGAATATATGTATACATATAGCTGATTCACTTTGTTATACAGCAGAAACTAACACACCATTGTAAAGCAATTACACTCCAATAAAGGTGTGAAAAAATAACATAAAACGTGTGTGGATTTTTCCACTATTTTATGTAAACAGGGATGGATGTCACTGATCCCTAGGATAAGATGGATTTCAGAGAAAATCAGCAGTGAGAGCATATTGAACGACTAGTAAGAACAAGGTTTACAAATGCTTTATGAAAACACTATGGTCAGCTGCCTATACGATGCCAGAACACACAGCCCATTCACCTACTCAGTATGTGGCAGGACTAACCACATAGGAATGTGTATTATAGAAAGCAGAAGACGTGTTCCATAGTGTCTAATAACTTTTGCCACATGATAATAAATGGTTCCTCTTTTAAGTTATATAATATTTCATTAAAATACAGCACAGCACGTTAACTCCGATGTATTTCTTTTTTTTTTTTTTTTACTGAAAGTTTTATTACTGTTTTCTTAGGAATACATTTGTAACTTTTAACCACCTTTCTTCCCCCTAAAGTCATTCAAAATATAAAATTGAGACACAGTGTGAAACAAGAGTGATTGAAAGGGTTCTCCAAGCTCTTTGCCACCCTTGAGAACAGTAAAAAGGCAGAAAGGGCATGATTTGTAGCATAGACTTATTTCCCAGGATGCTCACCACCGAGCTTGACAATCTGATCACAAGATGGACGGACAGGCTAGGCTGAGGACCCGGCCTTGTGTTTGTCAACCACATAAAATCAGATGTCACCACTCTCCATATTTCCTACCGACGTTCTTTACGTTCTGCTCCCATACCATGTTCCCCAAGGAACGATTCCTTCTTAGGAAATAGCTGGTCATGGAAGAGGTGCAGCTGTTAAAATGAATGTTGTAATCACTCCCACTGTGCCAATCTGCAATCTATCTCAATTCAGAGTACCCTATGTTGGCTGGAAATAGCTGGTTTGTTTTCCACCCATAAAAGAAAGACGAAAGAGATAGGGAACGATCCAAGATCCTACATATGGTCTATGGAGCCTTCATTCAAACGGGCTCCGTCAACACTGGTGCCTTGAATCACTCTGTGTGTTGATGAATCACCTGGAGTATTATTTTACATCCCAGAAAACTGCATCAGGCACAAGAGGTGCCTTTCAATGACACAGGGTCGGGGGATTGAAAGATGAAGAAGCAGAAGACCCCATCATTAGCCACAGCAAGGCCTCAGGAAGAACAGGGTTTTGTTTTTGCTTTTGTTTTTTTGCGATACGCGGGCCTCTCACTGTTGCGGCCTCTCCCGTCGCGGAGCACAGGCTCCGGACGCGCAGGCGCAGCGGCCATGGCTCACGGGCCCAGCCGCTCCGCGGCACGTGGGATCCTCCCGGACCGGGGCATGAACCCGTGTCCCCTGCATCGGCAGGCGGACTCTCAAGCACTGCGCCACCAGGGAAGCCCTGTTTTTGTTTTTTTAACAACTTATTTTTTTATTTTATTCTACTTTAAATCTCACTAAACTTCTAAGATTTTTCCATCTGTCGTGGTCACCAAGATTCTTTAAAATCGTTCTTTTTAAAAAATTATTTTAAAAAGTATTTATTGAAGTGTAGTTGATTTACAGTGTGTTGGAGAGAAAAACAATGCTGTTATAAAAAATGAAATGAACATTGACAACAACAGAGCAGAAAAACTTAAAGGAGTTAGACCCGGAGGTTAGACTTCTGTATTCTAAGCTACATGAAATAAAGAACTCAAATTCAAAATATACTAGATCAAAAAATGATAGCAGCGTCAGGACAGAAAACAAGCTGAATTTATGCATAACTCAATCGTGTGATAAGGGATTACAGATGCACGACTTTTTATCAGTGATAGAGTGACCTACAAGGTAACAATGCTTGAAAGACCCTGGGGCAAGTCACAGAGATGGAAACATTTTGTATCCTGAGCTATCACCATTCAACTGTAAATGTCAGAGAAAGATATTTCCAAACATAGGAGACCCTGGAAAACATAAAGGAGCCTTTCTTAAAAGAAAAAGGGAATCCAAATCCAGCCAGTCAAGTGGATGAATAGTAAATCCCAATTCAACATATTGTGAATGGTATAAAGCACCGAGGCAGGTGTTTGTCATGCATAATTTATTTGTTATGCAAATGCAAAGTAGGGCAGTCATCCCATTACTCCAGAGTAGAAACGGATGGAGAGAGTGTGTCGGGTAGAAGTGGAAATATGTCTCGAGATCCCTTTTCACAGAGGAAGTAAGTGGACGTTGAGAAGATGACGAATGGTGATAGAGAGTTATGAACATTATTCAAGGGTTTGTCCGAATCACTAGGAAAACTAGGAACAATAAGATAGTGAAAATGAGGAAGAAACGATTAAGGCAGGACAATAATTATTTTTGTAACATCCAGATCTACGTGAATAGGAATCAATGCCAGATTTATGTGGATAAAACAAGAAGTGACTTTGAATACATTTAAAGTTAACAGTAATCAACTTTTTTTGCGGGGGGCCGCACAGCGCGGCCTGCGGGAACTTAGTTCTCCCACCAGGGACCAAACCCGGGCCCTCCGCAGTGAAAGCGGAGCCCTAACCATCGGACCACCGGGGAATTCCCAATATCAATCAACTTCAAAGTTAACCATAGATGATGTATGTAAATTCCATGTTAGGGAAGTAAAATAAACCACCCACACACACACGCGCGCGTGCGCACGCACGCACACACACACACACACGCTAAAGGGGGAAGACCCTCTAATTGTCAAATAAACACAAAATCAAATATTAAAAGTGAAAACCAGTCTTCTTTTCCTGGGTGACTGTCCATTTTGCATAACGAGGTGCCTCCCCTCTGTAAGTCTCCCTTAAGATTAACTGCACTTTTAAAAGTTGAATTTCAGTACAAATAAGAGTGGAGGTAAAGGTTTCCCGGCAGATACAGGATTTCAGTGCTACTTAGAAGACGGAAACAGTGCTGACGGATACAGGAGAGAAGAAAAAGACACAAGTTAAGCTTGAAGTGCCGTTTTGGGGAGGTCCGGTGTAAACAGCAAAAGTGGAACCCCAGAACGTGGTAAAGACACAGAAGGATCATCTTTAAAAGACAATCATTATAAAGGTTTGTGTTTATAGCCTTCTTTATACAGCGAATTTTGTGACTTCTCAAAAATTCATATGTTTGAAGCTCTAGCCCTCAGTGGGATGGTATTTGGTGATGGGGCCTTGGCAGGGGAGAAGGGGGTAGGGTGGTGATTAGGGTTAGGTGCGGTCATGAGGGTGGGATTACTGTCCTTATAAGAAGAGGCCCCAGGGAGCAAGCTTTCTCTGTCCATCACGTGAGGACACAGTGAGAAGGTGGCCGTCTGTCAACCAGAAGAGAGTCCTCACCAGAACCCAGCCCTGCCAGCACCTTGATCTGGGACGTCCAGCCGCCGGAACTGTGAGAAATAAATGTTTGTTGTTTAAGGCACCCAGTCTATTGTATTTTTTTATGGCAGCCCAAGCTGACTAAGAACAATCTCCATTCAAAATCACTGACCTGGGCTTCCCTGGTGGCGCAGTGCTTGAGAGTCCGCCTGCCGATGCAGGAGACGCGGGTTCGTGCCCCGTTTCGGGAAGGTCCCACATGCCGCGGAGCGGCTGGGCCCGTGAGCCATGGCCACTGAGCCTGCGCGTCCGGAGCCTGTGCTCCGCAAATGGGAGAGGCCACAACAGTGAGAGGCCCGCATAACGCAAGAAAAAAAAAAAAAAAAAAAAAATCACTGACCTATTGTCAAAGAGGAAGTCAATATTTTTTGGTTTGTTTTTTTAAAATTTATTTTATTGAAGCATAGTTGGTTTACAATGTTGTGTTAATTTCTGCCGTACAGCAAAGGGATTCAGTTATACACATATGTACGTTCTTTTTCATATTCTTTTCCATTATGGTTTATCATAGGACATTCAATATAGTTCCCTGTGCTCTACAGTAGGACCTTGTTGTTTATCCACCCTATATGTAATCGTTTGCATCTGCTAACTCCAAACTCCCACTCCATCCCTCCCCCTCCCCCCCCTTGGCAACCACAAGTCTGTTCTCTGTGTCTGTGAGTCTGTTTCTGTTTCTTAGATAAGTCAGTATTTTAAAGACGAAGAGTCAGCTCTATTACCTGTAACAGGATTTTTAAATAGCTGGAAAATACTAAGTATTTTCTACAGAAGACTTGTGTTTTTGTCTTAGGAAAAGCGGTCAGAGAAGGAAAACCCCCCACTATTTTAGAAATGCTTGTCCATATGAATTCTCAAATGAGGTAGAAGGTATGAAGAGGAACAGCATCTAAACTTTGTTGCTGCCAAAGATGTAGAAATACTGTTGACTGTAGAGACAAAAAACGCAGTTGTAGCAACATAATTGATTTTGCTGTTTAAACAGCAATAATGATACAGATATACAAATATTCCCACTGATTTTACTTTTGGAATCCCCCAAATCACTGAAAACAGGATAATTGATGCAGATCTAATATAAGGTCTGTGGCTTGAGAATATAAAAGTATGAATACCGTTGATGGATACTAAAATGCAGAAATGATAACAAAAAAGCAAGGAAGGTGTAGAAAAGAGACTACAGGGGACAGCAGAAAGGAACTAAATTTTATAATATGTAACTTAATTGATGCATGATATATAAGAAATGTGAAAGCTAGGCGAAATCATTTTCAGGTAAAACAAATATCACGCAAACAATAACAGATGATATATAAAGTATTATCATCCAGTTATCGAGGATGGTGTCAATGAGATTCTTAAAAAGTCCCAAGTGTAAATGTTTTATCCTGTAAATTTTATATAATGTATCAGACTCTTCCAGGGCTACACCAGCTGCTTCAGACTGTGTATCAAGAAAGAAAACATTTCAGAAATAGAGTCACAGATGTAGAAAACAAACTTATGGTTACCTGGGGGTAAGGCGGGGGGAGGGATAAATTGGGAGATTGGGATTGACACATACACACTACTATATATAAAATAGATAACTAATAAGGACCTGCTGTACAGCACAGGGAACTCTACTCAATACTCTGTAATGACCTATATGGGAAAAGAATCTAAAAAAGTGGCTATAGGTATATGTATAGCTGATTCACTGTGCTGTACAGCAGAAACTAACACTACATTGTAAATCAACTATACTCCCATAAAATTTTTTTTAAATAAAATAATAATAAAAAAAGAAAGAAAACTTTTAAAGCTTTATTTTATGGTTTTGGCATCACTGAATAACAACACCTATAGATTAAAATCATTTATGATTAATGAGGCAACATTTCTACAATAGCAAATAGTTCCCAGGAGGAATACACATAATATATTTCATGACCTAATGGGGCTAATTCCAATAATTCCAAGATGCTTTCACATTAGAAGCTGGTGTGTGTGTGTGTGTGTGCGCGCGCACGCGTGCGCGCACCTTAGTGAGTAGGGGCATAAATTACGATTTTTCCCTAGGTAGCAAAATTGCACAGCAGTGGAGTAAAATGGGTTTTGAATATATAGGCAAAATGGTGACGTGAGTGGTGGGGCGAGTTGCTTAAGAGATGAGTGAATGCAGTCAGGACCTAGCAAAAGAGGAGAAATTTAGAGTTTCCAGAGGCTGGTGGTGTGGTGAGGCCAGGAGTGGGAGTGATCGTGGATGGGGGATTCGGGATTCGGTGGCTTCAGGTAGGTCTCACGGGCCTGGGCTTCTGATGCTTCTGGAGAAGATGGGGGTCACTGAGCAGAGTCAAGGAGGCTGGACCACCCGTCCACAGGCTGCCGCTTCTAGTGCCAGCCTTCGGGCTGCATCTCACGTCTCCCTGGGGAGGTACCCGCAGAAAGGCCGTGTTTTCTCAACAAACATGCTCCGTGAATCACAGCAGCTGTGTTTCCTTACATCTCAGGCTATCAGGACCCTCACTGATTTTAGTCTGGGTGTTCTCAGAGAGCATAAAGCTGCTCATTATTTGTCTCCTTTTGTTTTTTTTTCTCTTTCACCATGAATCAACTATTTGTCTCTACTACCACTTGTCTCGCATGGGCAGCAGCAAGAAACAAAACAGAGAAAAACCTGTAATGTTTTCTCCGTGAAGTAGACTAAAACCTGAATCGCATTTCACGAAAATACTATAGTGAATAAACTCATCAATATAAAATAACTTGGAATAATGTTTTCAGAAAAGAACTTAAGTCCCACTGAGGGCTTTCGGTAGATGAAAGTATACAATGCAGAGATCCAGGGGGATGACAGCATATTGTCCACAGATCACGCTGGACTGAAGGAGATAGAAGAGGAAATTGATTTTCTCAAATCAAAACAAAATAATGTTACACCCTGCCATTTTCAGAAAGTTATTGCTATGGAGATCCTGGGCTTTTCACACTGCATAACTGCAGGCAGTGGGGGAGAAAATAGAATACCTGGGGGAAAAAGACTATATATTAGAATCTTTCTTTAAAAATCAAATATTAGGCATGTATCTTTCAAAAATCAGCATTAAATTCCCATATCATATGATGTACTCATGAAAAACATGCAATTTCGCGTTTTTTAGTTTCTTCACAGAATTGCGCAACTACCGCCATCCATTTTAGAACATTTTCATTTTCCATAAAGAAATCTTGTTACCCATTAACTCATTCCTCTTTACCTCCCAGCCCCTGGAAACCCTGCATCTACCTTCTCTCTACAGGTTTGCCTATCCTGCAGATTTCCTATGAATGGACTCACGCACCACGTGGTCTTTTGTGACCGGCTTCTTTCACTTGGCATGTTTTCAAGATTCATCCATACTGTAGCCTGTATCACTATTTTATTCCTTTTTATGATCATACACTATGTTATGATTATATGGACAGACCAGATTTTGTTTACCTTCATCCATCGATGGACATTTGGATGGTTTCCATTTTTGTGGCTATTGACAAAGGCACGGCTCTGAATGTCCATGGACAAGTTCTAATGTGGAGGTACGTTCTCATATATAACTTGGAGTGGCATTGCGACATTAACCATGCATCATCAAAGATCACCATTCAACTTTATTTCAAAGAAAATGCGAGACCTTATCTTACGGGTTTGTGTACGAGTCTCTCTACAACACAGCCTAGTTTACATCAGGTCCACGCAGGACACGCTGCCCTACGTCCCGTGATTTTATCACCCCCCGACATGCTACTTATTCAAGACCCCTGGACTCTTGTCTTTCCATTTCTAGATATGACTTGTGTTTCTAAACCTCCATTCTTTCTTGACGTGTTTCTATGAACTGAACGCCTGTTGTGAAAAGCCTAGGCAGGACTTTTCCTCAGCTCCTGGCCAAAGCGATTTCTTTATTCTCAACACTCTCTTCTCTCACTTTTTTTTTTTTTTTCTTTTTGCGGTACGCGGGCGTCCCACTGTTGTGGCCTCTCCCGTTGCGGAGCACAGGCTCCGGACGCGCAGGCTCAGCAGCCACGGCTCACGGGCCCAGCTGCTCCGCGGCACGTGGGATCTTCCCGGACCGGGGCACGAACCTGTGTCCCCTGCATCGGCAGGAGGACTCTCAACCACTGCGCCACCAGGGAAGCCCTCTTCTCTTACTTTTAATTTTCTTTTAACAACTCACGGAAACCTCAGAATGCACAAGGGAGAAAAAAATCAGACTCCTAGAGACGAGGGCCTCAAATTGCCCCCCTTTCAAAGATCTAAAGCTTCCTTATTCCCTTCCTTTACCACATCTGAAATTACCATGTTTTCTTTCAATTAACTTTAGAATTCACAGATTGAAAAGCATGGGAGCCTTCAAATGCTCTTTATGCACTCCCTCTTGCAGCTAATGAAAATCTTACAACAGGAATAATTTAAAAGGGAATTAATTTTTATAGTCTTCCGTTACTCACTGGAATGTACAGTCGGTGGTAGGAGAAAAACAAGATTGGGAATGTAGCCATGGCAGGAGAAAGATCTGAACTATTTAAATCGTCCTAGGATTTATCTCCTTTCTTTTGGAGCCTGTATCCTACCATGACCTCCAAAATCCTTGCCTGTGAGTACGATGCCAGTCAGCGTATGGGGTCTGTGGGTGGTTTGGTGGGATATCCAGGCAGTTCTTATCTCTTAAGACTATCTTATGACAGAGAGTGAGAAATAAATGTCAAGGGTTTAAGGCATCCAGTCTGTGGTTACTTTGTTAGGGCAGCCCTAGCAAACAGCCTAAGTAATCCGGTAGCATTAATAAACACAAATTGATTATGGGATGTAACCACAGGTTATTTCCAAGACCAGACGTCTACGTGGTACATTCCAGCCTTTGCCAATGTTACAGTGCTCGGGATGTTGGGTGGATAATACCCAGATGGAGAACTACCATGACACTGATATTTAGGTAAAGATTATGGCTTCTGGGAAGAACCAGGCAGCTAACACAGCAGGACCCCATTGGATTGCTCAAACACCGATACAAACTGTGTGTTTATGCCTGCCACGAGGCTCATATTGGCACCTGGTAGTCATAATAAATTAAGACTTTGGCTCTGAGAAGAGTGAGCTTCAAGGAACCTTTATATTTCCATTGCATTAGAATTGAGACTACCCACACTGCCTAATTATCCGTGCTCACGCTAGTGTCTGAAGATGTGTGCCTCTTACAAATCCATCCCATCACCAAATACTCACTTAGTGTATACATTGTGACGGCATCTGTGCCACCAATACCGCCACAGGAATTTGTTGTCCTCACAAAACACACAGAAAGGGAAAGAGAATGTTTATCAGCAGCACACACAAAGTGAAATACAGCTTCGATGAATGCCAGTAGGCATGATTTCTCCTACCATTTCGTCCTGGGTAAACTGTACAGGAAATACAGTGTTTGTTTTTGCAGGTCGAGTGACCTCATAACGCTGAGGGCCCATTTCAACAAGCCAGCGAGAAAATTAAACTCCATCAGGTCCGCGCTTTCCATGGCTATGCCACGTGTCTGGAGGTTGTTTCTTTGCGGTTCATTGTCTCATGCATACGGTTCTTCAGTCCTTACCAGATAATGTGCATTCATGTTGAGCACAGAGTGAACATTTGCCGAGGGAGAATCATTTAGCTCTCTCAGATTAAGGAATGGCACAGCACAGGTACCTGCGTCACTCATACAACCTGCAGACCATGCCTCTGATTTCTCCGCCAGGCTCTGCAAAACCCTTGTACACGTGAATAATCTGCCTCCCTCTCAGGGGAAGGGTCCCTCAGAATTATCACACTCACCATGACACACACCGTAACTTCCCAGAGTCAAATGCTTATTGTAGAAACACACAAATTGGAAAGAATTCATTTGTTGATAATTGTCTTTCTTCCTGGTCTGCTACAAAAATTTCCTGAGCCTGGAAAACTGCAGTACCTAAAATGTCATTAAACGAGAGAATGAAAACCTAAATATTTAATGTCGTACTCCCCCTACAGAAAGAAGTGGATTATTAGAGAAGGGTAAAGGGCTAAAGGGTGTGCAGGGAGAGGAGAAAGGGAAAGTCCACTGAGGTGAGGGATCCCTTGAGATCTGAAAAATGATGGATAGATGTTGTTACTCAAAGGCGCAGGAGAAAGAGGATTTCTAGCAGAGGGTAAGCAGTCCACTTCCAAAGAGAAATTTTAAAAACGTGCACATGAAATTCAATAGAGTGGATGTAACTGGGACGGTGCACAGAGAAGACAGAGAAGGGGTTATGGAAATAGAAGGAAAGAAGCAAGAGAACAAAATACAACAGGAGAGGTGGGGCTTCCATTGGTTAAAGATGGTGATAGCAAGCCATGAACTTGAGAAGTATAATTAGTTCAACTAAAGGCTAAAAGTTTCTAAGCAAAAGAATATTTTATTTGTAGTATTCGTATTTTATCTATCTTTCCATCCACCCAACCAGCCCCCATCCATCCATCATATCTATTCTATTATCTATCTATCTACCTACCTATCTATCTATTCTATCTACCTTTCTTTCCTTCTTTCTTTCTTTCTTTCGTTCGTTCGTTCTTCCTACCTACCTGTCAATCATCTGTCTACATCTATCTATGCTTCTATAATTTATCTATGTATCTAGATCATTAGCTCAATGAATGAATGCATGGATACATGGATGGGTGGATGGTTAGATGGAAAGACAGATAGATTATAGAGATAGTCATACAAATTTAATGTTAATTATGTGCACAAGATAAGGGAGTTGACAAGCAAAGGAGGTGTCATGCAATTGCAACCCTGAGCCATTGATCAAATTGTCAACTGAATCCAACCCACACTTCTTCAACAAGTGGGGAGTGATGGAGCTTTTTCTAAATGGGAAAATAATAATCTAGTCCCCTGGTGGTCGTGGTGATGGTGAAGGATTATCAACTCACACTTAACACCCATTTCAACGCACTTCGATGTGTCCCTCTGTGTTGCTGAACCCAGAAAAACGTACGTTCTCTATTTCCCTTGCAGATAAAGATTATATATGCAATTCAGACCCTTTCTTTTCTTCCTTTGTTAACTTTTACGATGACATGGCATGCATTCATTAAAACGGCTTAAAAATAAATGAACAGCTTTCTGAAGGAGGCGAAACACAGCACTTTCTCCATTTGCCCTGGAGGTAACCTCTATCGTGAATTTCATAACGATCACTTCCTTGTTCTCTTCTAAACTTTTACGCCTAAGAGTGAAAATTTTGGATTTCCTATAGATG
This sequence comes from Lipotes vexillifer, assembly GCF_000442215.2. Lineage (NCBI taxonomy): Eukaryota > Metazoa > Chordata > Mammalia > Artiodactyla > Lipotidae > Lipotes > Lipotes vexillifer. The sequence goes on from NW_006770853.1 coordinate 165,170, forward strand.
GGCATGTGGCGTATGTATTGTTTGTTTCTGGCTTATTTCACTCAGTATTACAGAGATCCATTCAGAGATTCCAAGTGTAATAGGGGAGAGCAAATCTGACTCCGTATTAGTGCTGTTTCTTTTACTTTAACCTTTGCATTTTATTGCTTTTGTTAACAAGTTAAGAATGTTGCCTATAGCCTGAAATATAAGGATAACGTATTCTCAAGGTTTAAAGATATAACACTTTGCCATTCATATAGAGATAAAAAGTTGCACAACAGAGAATACCATTTGTCTTGTTGGAGGTTGGCAGGGCCATCGTGACCTGACCTATGTGGACAGCTGCAAGAACAAAGGATTCTGGCACCAAGAAGAATGTAGCAACGAACCACACCCCCGCCCCCTTTAGTATAAAAGAAGCCTGCATTCTGAAATTGGGAAAGATGGGTCTTTAGGACACAAGTCCACCGTCTTCTCCGTCTGCTGCCTTTCTGAACAAAGTCTCTATTCCTTGACCCAACAACTGGTCTCTCGATTTTCTGGCCTGTCGTGCAGTGAGCAGTACGAGCTTGGGCTTGGTAACACCAGTACCTTAGAGCTCACTCCCTCCTCCGCTGTCTAATACTTGATTTTATGAACACACCACAACGGGTAGATCCACACTACTGTTGGCAGATGGGGTGGGTCAATTCCACTTAAAGCTCTTTTAAACAATGCAGCTGTGAACATGGTTCCTTATAGTATCTGGTTCACAGAGAATACAATTATGGATAGGATTTCTGGGACTTGATGTGATTTAGGCTCAGCTGGTTGAACACAGTATTCAGAAGGCAGATGTTACACTGCTTCTGTGGTTTCTCACTGGAAGATTCAAACACAGACTGTTTGTTTTATGTTTTCTGTGCCTCAGCATTCCAGAGTACGGTTCTTAGCTCTGAGGGCTGTGGGCAGTGATGTCAAATATTTGTTTTGGGGCTTCCCTGGTGGCGCAGCGGTTGAGAGTCCGCCTGCCGATGCAGGGGACGCGGGTTCGTGCCCCGGTCCGGGAAGATCCCACGTGCCGCGGAGCGGCTGGGCCCGTGAGCCGTGGCCGCTGAGCCTGCGCGTCCGGAGCCTGTGCTCCGCAACGGGAGGGACCACAACAGTGAGAGTCAGTCCCGTGTACCGCAAAAAAAAGGGAAAAAAATTGTTTTGGTTGCTTCAGATCTAGCTGGACAGAGAAGCCAGGACATAAGATTTGAAGTCATGGGCTGAGGGACTCAAAGGCTTCGATGAGGAGATTTCATTGCACTCAGGTGACCCTAAATTCCCTGAACTCCCAAACCCAACGGAATTGCAGTTGATTCTCCACACTGCCTGTTCTTTCCATGTGATGAGCTAATCCTTCTTACTGGTAAACACTGCAGGACCACACTGAAGGCAGTTGCTTTGCCAGACAAATCCCATTCTCATCACACTGTACCCCTGAAACACTGGCAGCCCCGAGACACATGATTAAACTCAGATCACAGCTTTGCTCCAGGAGGACATATGCACAAACACCCATCCAGGAAGAAACAACATACAGGCCAAAGAATTACGATGAATTTATAACTATACAAACCATGGTCTTCAATTTCAGGAATAACAAACCACGTATCTCAATACTCTGCATATGTAAATCCACGGAAGACAGAACCGATAGTGCTGACAAAGCAAACAATGAAATACTCTTTGTAAGGATGATATAGAGGATGTCAAGTATTTCCCTATTTAAGAGGGTGTGGAGAAAAGGGAGCCTCCTACACTGCTGGTGGGAATGGAAATTGATGCAGCCACTACGGAGAACAGGATGGAGGATCCTCAAAAAACTAACAATAGAGTTACTATGTGATCCAGCAATCCCACTGCTGAGCATATATCTGAAGAAAAGTATAATTTGAAAAGATACATGCACCCCAATGTTCACAGCAGCACTATTTACAATAGCCAAGACATGGAAGCAACCTAAGTGTCCATCAACAGGTAAATGGATAACAAAGATGAGGTACATATATACAATGGAATCTTACTCAGCCATGAAAAGAATAAAGTAATGCCATTTGCAGCAACGTGGATGGACCTAGAGATGATCGTACTAAGTGAAGTAAGTCAGAAAGAAAAAGACAAATATCATATGATATCACTTATATGTGGAACTAAAATGTGACACAAATGAACTTAGTTACAAAACAGAAATAGACTCACAGGCATATGGAAAACTAAGTTATGGTTACCAAAGGGGAAAGTGGAGAGAGGGATCAAGTAGGATTAGGGGATTAACAGACACACACTGCTATAGATAAAAGAGATAAACAACAAGGATACACTGTACGGCACTATCTTGTAATAACTTATAATGGAGTACAATCTGCAAAAAAAAAAAAAAAATAGAATCACTATGCTTTACTCCTGAAACTAACACAGTTTGCTTCCATAAAGCAAAAACAAACCAACCAACAGAAAACCCTTCCCCTATTTAACCCAAGTTAGATCTCATCTACGATGTAGGGTGTTTGGGGCATGTTTAAAATGCTTTTTAATTTTAATTAATTTAAAGGCAAACTTAGAAACAGATACACACATATACATGCATTCAGACTTATACAATTCCACAAATATGTAACACAAGGAAATTCATACGAAAAATGTCAAGTGAAATAGTGGCATGAGTGTTCTGTTCCAATATCACCGTGATGTGGCCCCAATGATGGGTTTTAAACATTTGGAGGCAGTGGGCAGTCTCAAACCAAGATGTTGTTTGTCTAGCCTGAAGGAGAATTTCGGCTGTAAAGTGCTGAGCTCCGGAACACAAAGATAATGACTTCTAGACACACAAGCCACGCAGCCACCTCTTATAAAAATGGTCACAACAAGGTGGGGGGACCGACGGGGGGTGAGTCTGCAAGCCCTGTTGTGATGCATCCCTCTCTGGAGCTAGGATGGGGGTGAGAAAACCACTGCCACCCTGTCATTTGTGACGAGGCACACAGATGTTTGGGGAAAGTGAACGCTTTAGAATTTGTCACACCAATGTGTCAAATGATGCCTGCACCCCAAGGCAACGGGGGTTCAGCGGGTGTAATTACAAACTCTGCAATATCACACTTTAGGTAAAAGCCATCTGCCAGCCCTTCCAGTGCGGGCCATGCTGCGGCTCAGAACTCAACTGGATGGAAATTAAAACGGAATCACATGCTGCCTGAAGAAACTGACTTTTGCTGACCGCACATCTTTCCCCAGCGATTTAGGGTTCATCCCCCTGCCTTGTGTTACACCTGACTATGAGCGGGAGGTACGTACGATAAGACCTATTTAAAAACTCAGAGCTGAGAAATATGACAGGCTGCAATGTCATTTCGTTTTTGTTTTTAAATTGTTGTAGTTTTGCTGAAGAGTGGATTTCCAGAACTTATCCATCTTGCATAACTGGAGGGCTCCCCAATCCCCTCCCCTCACCTCCTGGCAGCCGCCATTCTACTCTCTGCTTCTTTGAGTCTGGTTATTTTAGACGCCACATATAAGTGATATAACACAGTATTTCTCTTTCTGTGTCTGGCTTATATCACTTAGCCTAATATCCTTTATGTCCATCCATGTTGTTGAAAACTGCAAGATTTCCTTTGTTAAAGGCTGAATAAAATCCCAGTGTGTGTGTGTGTGTGTGTGTGTGTGTATTACATCTCGTCTTCTTTACCCATCTGTCTGTTGATGGGCACTTGGGTTCTTTCTATATCTTGGCTACTGAATAATGGTGCAATGAACATAGGTGTGTAGATACCTCGCTGAGATATTGATTTCAGTTCCTTGGAATCAACACCCAGAAGTGGGATTGTTCTCTATGTCTGTGAGTCTATTTCTGTTTTGTAAATAAGTTCATTTGTGTCACTTTTTTTAGATTCCACATATAAGTGATATCATATGATGTTTGTCGTTCTCTGTCTGACTTACTTCACTCAGTATGATCATCTCTAGGTCCATCCATGTTGCTGCAAATGGCATTATTTCATTCATTTTTATGGCTGAGTAATATTCCATTGTGTACATATACCACATCTTTACCCATTCATCTGTCGATGGGCACTTAGGTTGCTTCCATGTCTTGCCTGTTGTAAATAGTGCTGCTATGAACATAGGGGTGCATGTATCTTTTTGAATTAGAGTTTTCTCCAGATATATGCCCAGAAGTGGGATGGCAGGATCATATGGTAGCTCTATTTTTAGTTTTTTAAGGAATCTCCATACAGTCTTCCATACTGGCTGCACCAATTTCCATTCCCACCAACAGTGTAGGAGGGTTCCCTTTTCTCGACACCCTCTCCAGCATTTGTTACCTCTTGTGTTTTTAATAACAGCCATCCTAACCAGTGTGAGGTCATATCTCATTGAGATTCTGATCTGCATTTCCTTGATGATTAGTGACATTGAGCATCTTTCCATGTACCAGTTTGCTATCTAGATGTCTTCTTTGGAGAGACGTCCTTTACGCATTTTAAAATCAGCTTTTTTTTTCAGGTTTGTTTTTGCTATTGATTTATATGAGTTTGTTATATATTTAAGATATTAAACCCTTATGAGATATATGGCTTTTGAATATTTTCTCCAATTCCATAGGTTTTGCCTTTTCATTTTGTTGACTGATCCCTTTCCCTGCTGAAGCTTTTTAGTTTATCGTAGTCACACGTGTTTATTTTTGCTTCTGTTACATCGCAGAGTTCCTCTGAGGTATTTGATCATGTCTTAGACTTCTCTGGTGACACAGTCCAGCTTGGCCAGTTCCAAATGCAACCCCCAGGAGGGTCCAGCAGTTTCTCAGGGCACATGAGAAAGTCCTCAGGAGGATACCATTTAAATTTAAATTTCTTATTTTTTTTTAAATTATGGAATCACATACTAGTGTCAACTTACAATGTATTGCTTTTCACGTGAAAGCAAGCTGCTAGTGACCAACCAGCAGTGTTTGCAAGTAGATGTGCGAGCTTGTTTTCTAAAAGTTGCAATGGCATGTGAGGATGCTCTTGAAGGTTGACCTCTATGACTAACTCCATGCTTCGGATGGCATTAGGTATGCAGCCTGTTTTCTTGATGCAGAAAGATGGGGCAACAAAGTAGCATTTAATGAGAAACTGTTTTATTCCAGACACTTTGTCTTCTGAATGTACTTTTAGTCTTTCCAACAATCCCACCAAATATGTTTGTCATATCCCCGTTATACAAATGTGCAGGAAAAAAGCTAAAATAGTTCAACACTTCATGTGGATGCAGCTCATGTTCACATGAAAAAGTTCTGAACTCCATATTTTGAAATCAAAAGTGAATTCTATGCAGGCATCAAATCCTAAACCTGGACTTTGGTCAAGATTAAGGAAAAAATCTAATTATAAATTCAAGCACACCCACATTGAAGGGGGTCTTCTTGATTCTCCACCCTGATTTCCATTAAAAAACATATAGGTTAGGACTTGCCTGGTGGTGCAGTAGTTAAGAATCCACCTGCCAATGCAGGGGACACGGGTTCGAGCCCTGGTCCGGGAAGATCCCACGTGCCGCGGAGTAACTAAGCCTGTGCGTCACAACTACTGAGCCCATGCACCAAAACTACTGAAGCCTGTGTGCCTAAAGTCCGTGTTCTGCAACGAGAAGCCTCTGCAATGAGAAGCCCACGCACCGCAACGAAGGGTAGCCCCCGCTCGCCGCAACTAGAGGGAGCTTGCCTGCAGCAATGAAGACCCAACCATAAATAAATTAAATAAACAAACAAATAAATAAAATATATAGGTTAGACATAAACCACCTCAAACGATGCATTCCTATGATAACTGTTCATATGTACTTTAGAAATATCTTCACATGCAGTTCATTCCTTAATTTATATTCTACTCCACCCTGATGAATTAATCCAAAGGATTTATCTAACAGCATAGATATTCCAAGTTAGAAGACTGATTTTTTTTTTTTTACATGCAATATTGTTCAGACACTTGTTGGTTATGAGCGTGTCCAACTGATTTTCAAATAACATTTCTTCATAATCAAAATTTGAAATGTAATCACAGGGATCAATTATTCCCAACTCACTAAAAACAGTGCCCCCTACAAGCTTCCGTCTTCTATAACTTAATGCTACTACAGATGGATGCTGCCCCTTCCTTGGTTTTTGGATAATTTTTTATAATTTGGATATTTTATATAAATTATAAATTTTTATGATTTTGGATAATTTATAATTTTACATAACTTTATACTTTATATAGTTTATAATTTTAACATTCAGTTTTTATTATATTGCATCATTTTTGTTTTTCATGCATGGAAATGCTGACAGTGGCCTGGAGTCATAAACCCTGTTTACATTAATGTCCCTGAAAGTCTTATAAAATGACAGGGTTTTATAATGGTGGCATGTAGGTTTCTAATAATCTGGCTTAATTTTTAAGAAAGGCAGTAAACCACCTCTTTTCTGAGGTCGCCTTCATTCTTTTTTTAGGAGACAGGCATAACAGAATCCGGAAATACCCTATAATCCTGATAAAATTTTTATAACACAAATCACAAGTTCCCAGCTACTGAAACAGGGACTTTACTAGTCCCAGAATCCTCAGAATATATCTGAGCATTCATTATCTAGTTTAAGCACATGGAATTGTCATTTTTGACCTATAGGAATGACAATTTTATGATTTAACCCATTATAGTCTTAGTAAATATGAATAATACAATTGATAAAAGAAAATGTATTTCTAATCTTAGTTTTATTAAACCAAACCATACCTCCTAAGTGCAACAAACATCTGTTTCAAAACATTTTCCCAGAATGAGCTTTACAGATGCTCCTGGCTTATCCAATCCAACAGTTCACACATTAGGAGTATACCTACAGTGTATTTCTTTCCCCTACTCTTTCTGAAGGACACAGCAAGAAGAACAGTGCTTTAAATGCTGCCTTTGTAAACATTTGTATAAGCACATTTGCAAGCATTTTATTCCACCTATAAGTATAACATTCAGTTGCTAACTTGCAAGTGAAATATTTAAACCCTGAGCAGGTATAGCAAACACAGCTACATTTGTTCTTTGTAACTTGCTATTATGAATAAAAATAACGTTTTCGTTTTTTGGGAACTAATAGTCCTGAGCCATCCTGTGAAATGGCAAACCAATTATCTCAACAAAACGTGGAGTATTTAATTTATGGCATGCTCTCTGATTACTGAAGTTTACCCATGGATTTAAATGTTTATGCAAAGTACACTTGTGTACGTTTGTTTCACCAGTAGGGAAACGAGGTTGTATCTTTACTAGGGATCCTGAAAAATATTTTAATACCTTAAGTTTGGGATCTTTAATCAGACTCTGTCGCTAACAGACTCAACAACAAGCATGATGGAAACATATTTTGACCCAAAGGCAATTTAATTATATGCTACTTGGAAAGAGATGATGTCTGCATCCACGGAAACCAAAAATTGCCTTGTTACTACGTTGTCTTGCAATGTTGGACAGATAGGCAGACACTGGACATTCATGGTTCACCTTTCAATGTGGGTCTCTTGTCATTCTAGTCGGGTGAGTCTAAGCCACAAGCAGCAGTAAAGCAGGGTAAGATTTATGGCTCTGGGAATGGAATTTGGGGATGGTAATAATCGCATTTCAGAATTGCTAAGCTGTGGTTCCCTTACGACATCCTTTCCAAGGCAAAATATTTGATTCTTTGACCGGACTGGGCAGGTTTCTCTTCAGACAAGCCTTCAGAAGAGGAAGAAAAATAGGTTTGTCCTTTCGGTTTCAAGAGATAAATAAAGCAGTGGCCCATGAGTCAGATGAACAACTTGAGAGTTTTGTTTCCAACAAATAACTCTGGAGTTTTTCTCTTGTTTTATTAAATTACGTCCCCAAAGATAGACAGCCTTGTCCATATTTAATCAGGGCATTTGTTTGCTTTATCCCTACTCTTTGGGGGCATGTACAGTTCGTCCTGGACGAACCCTGGGGATTTTTGTTCTTCGATCAGGATCCTCAAAGTGCTGAGAGAGGGTCATTTCTTAAAGGGCCCTTGGAATGAAATGTTGCTACACTTTTCTTATTTCTTAGGAGCAAACCATGTGCCTAATATAAAACCAGAAGCTTCTACGCGTGTTCACATTGGGTACTTGTCATTTTTGCTACAGAAGCTGGATGTTGGGTTGGGTTATTTTTTTATGTTTTGGCTCATTTACCAAATGAAATTCATTTATTTCTTTTTTCTGACACTGGCTTCTGATTTCAGTTCTACTTAGATGATACCTGATAGTGTCAGATAATGTTAATCTGTAAATGATTTATTTACAGCCATGTGTCAAAACGGGCATAACGGATATTACTGCTCTGATACACTCTTTTCTAGAAATTGTAGATTCTCATTTGGATTGAAGTCCTGGACTTCTAATATTTTTATATATATATATAAAATATACGAACCCTAAAAATGTATATATTAAATATATATATACTAAGTCATATATATGATATATGTATATACTAGAATATATATATGAGAACATAAATATATAGAGAATATATATATATATACTAGAACATATATATGGTATATATAGAAATTGTAGATTCTTATTTGGATTGAAGTCCTGGAATTCTAATATATATATAATATATATATATATACAATACATACAAATACTACAAATATATATACTAGACTATATATATGAACATGTATCAATATGTATGCATATATATTTATTATATATAATAAAAGTATATACACAAATATTAACATATGTTCACATATGTGTACATATTTATATATACTTGTATGTGTATTAAATTATAATTATATGCATAAATTATATAGAAACAAAATAATACGTGTGTGTGTGTGTGTGTGTGTGTGTGTGTGTGTGTGTCTCTGTGTATCTGTCCATAAATAGAACCGTGTGTAGTGATGACAAGGCGATCCTTTTAGATACCATTGGGGTATAAGTAATAACTATTAATCTTTGGGAAAATGACTCTTTAAAGATCCATCATCTAGACTGAGCTCGTCTGCTACCACAAGTGTGGTTAAAGACTGTGTTTTTTATCTCCAAATCTCTGATAGCCATAAGCTAAAACATTTCTTCACCGGGGACACATAGATGCAAAGCAATTTAGATTAATGCACGATCCCCAGAGGCAGTTTCAAAATCAATGTGCACTTAAAGTTACACGTCACAACTTCTTTATATGTTGTAACTTTATAAACCAGTAGGGAGAGTGTAAAATGAGAGAGCAAGAGAAAAGGATTTCCAGATGGGCAACACAATGCCATCTCCATGCAGTTTTGCTACGTGTGCCAGGAGAGCAGGCTTTATCAAACTACAATGTTTTTATCAAAAATATTTTCCTTCACTTGCCTATTTCTAATACGTGGAATCCTACTATATTGATAGAAGCTCAACAGAGGTAGTCCAAAAATTCATCCTTAAAACCAACATTGTATGCAATTCTTACACCTTACTCCAGGTTTTACAGATTTCTGTTTATTCAATGGAATATCTCGGTGATGGCACAGCTTCTTTTTCACTCTGATGGTTACACAGGTCATGAGATATTCCCTAAATGCATGTCTCATATATCCACTGATTCTAGGTATCTATAGCCTAAGCAGTCTTGGCCAGACAGGTCTACCCTTACCACATCATTCTATGCTAAAGAAACATTCCACTAACAGATGGCATTAATGCATTTAGCACAAAGTCTATCTGTAGCCTGCTTACAAGACTTTTTTCAACTCTTTCCTAATCACCTGCTTAAGACATTCATCATCTTGTCCTTCCCCTCAAGCCTGTTGATACGATTAAGTCTTTGAAGTAGGAATTTGTTAGACAAATATATTCCAGATTTGACCACAAAAGCATGATCCGTAAAAGAAAAAGAAATGCCATTGAGAAAATAAAAAATCATAAGCCACGGTTTGAAAGAAGGTATTTGCAAAACATGTATCTGAAAAAGGCCTCCGATCTTTAATGCATAAGAACCCTCAACCTTCCATAAAAAGACAACAAATCACCCAGTTAATAGTACTAACTGGATAAAAGATTTCGACATATCACCAAAGAAGATATATGTATAGGAGGCAAGTAAGCACATGAAAAGATGCTCAAAATCATTAGTAACCGACGAATGCAAAATACAATCAGCTGGGTTACCACTACACACAGAATGTTTCAAAAGAACAACAACAAAAACAAAAACTCCAGAAACATCAACCTAACATTGCCAACAAGTGGTGTGGATGCAGAAAAACTAACTCTCATTCATGGCCGACGGGGTACAAAATGGTCCAGACATTTCGGAATCTAGCTTGTCAGTTTCTGACAGAGTTTAGCCTGTCCTTATTCAAATCATCAACCCCACTCCTGGGCGCTTACCCTAAAGAAATAGAAACTTATGGGAGAAAGTGTGAGTACAAAGGGGCAGAGAGAAAAATTTTGAGGTGACAAAACTGTTCCATATCATGATTGTGGGAACGATTACCATGAAAAAGTTAAATGAATAGTAAAAGGAATGAATGTAACTACATAGAAAATAGGTAGACCTATAAAAAAATATATAAAACATACATTGATAAACATAACTTAAATAACAGGAACAACAAAAAATTCCTACTTCTACTTATGAACTAATTCTAATTTATCCCCAAATGCCTTTTTGCTGAAATATAATTATTTAAGTAGTGATGTTCCTTACTTCCAAATAATCCCTTATGATTATGTTTCAGCAAAACATTTTTTGTAATAAATGAGGCTCTCTTTAAAACCTAGATTAAGATTATATTTATAACAACAAATATAAATGTACTTTTTTTTTAACCAAAAAAACCCCCAAAAACCTGGCTTAATGAAGAGATTCTAAGAACCTGGAAGGAACTAGGGTGAAATACAGGGCTGGGTGAAATTTTTCTAAGGATAAGTCTTTATTAAGTTTTGACTTTCACACCATATGAACATTTTACTGTATACATAAATAAAATTAAATCGAAGAGTTAAAAAAAAAGACTACTACCAACAATTAAATAAGGGATTTAACTTTATATCAAATAACTAAAACAATGACAACAAGCTATGTTGATAACAACACAAATTTCAATTTAAAAAGATAAAGAGATATTATTAGGAGCTAAGCCTTTCAGTGTAAGAGAAAAGAGGTTCAAATAAAAAATAACAGAAAACTCTAATTCTAAAGGATACGTGCATACCCCAATGTTCATCGCAGCAGTATTTACAATAGCAAAGATATGGAAACAACTTAAATATCCATCGGTAAATGAATGGATAAAGAAGATGTGGTACAGGGGCTTCCCTGGTGGTGCAGTATTTATGAAGACACCTGCTGATGCAGGGGACACGGGTTTACGCCCTGGTCTGGGAAGATCCCACATGCCAGAGAGCAGCTAAGCCCGTGTGCCACAACTACTGAGCCTGCGCTCTAGAGCCCATGAGCCACGACTACTGAGCCCACGTGCCACAACTACTGAAGCCCGCATGCCTACAGCCCATGCTCTGCAACAAGAGAAGCCACCACAATGAGAAGCCCGCGCACCACAACAAAGAGTAGCCCCTGCTCACTGCAACTAGAGAAAGCCCACATGCAGCAACGAAAACCCAACGCAGCCAAAAATAAATAAATACAATATATTTATTTTAAAAAATGTGGTACATACGTAAAATGGAATTACTACTCAGCCATAAAAAGAATGAAATAATGCCATTTGGAACAATGTGGGTGGACCTAGAGATTACCATGTTAAGTGAAATAAGTCAGAGAGAGAAAGACAAATATCATATGATATCACTTGTATGTAGAATCTAAAATATGATACAAAGGAACTTATTTGCAAAACAAAAACATAGCCACAGACTTAGAAAACAAATTTATGATTACCAAAGGGGAGTGCGGGAAAGGGGTAGATTAGGAGTTTGGGATTAACATAAACACACTACTCTACATAAAATAGATAAGCAGCAAGGATTTACTGCAGAGCACAGGGAAACATATTGAATACCTCGTAATAACCTATAATGAAAAATAATCTAAAAAAATACAGATATAACAAATCTCTTTGATGTACACTTGAAACTAACATATTATACATGAACTCATTTTCAATTAAAAAAAACATACAAAATAATAAAATCTGTTAAGAAAAGTACTGTAATGCTAAATTTCAAGTAAAAATGTTAATACAAGCTCATCAAGTCTAAAAAAGTCTAGACCTTAACTCAGTTCACTAGAAAGACTTAGAAGCAATGACACCACAGAAGAAATCAAACAATTAATACTGAAATCTTGCTTTCTGGCTATTGGTGTTATTAAAAGGAATTTAGGGCTCCCAGGGAAGACAGCTGATTTACGGTGTGGAGAAAGGACAGGTGAGCCCAATATTCCGTTTTGTGCCTGGAAGCAAACAAGAAAGGGCTGAGTGAGTAATTCAGAACATGTGGGAAAGCACCAGGATAATCCAGTTTTCTCCCTTCTCTTTGATTCAAGTGTCAACTGCTACAGTCATAGTTCCACAGGCAGATATTAATAAGGTTACGGTGAATCTGTTACCAAACTCAGATCTGGCTGCTCAGAGCTCAAAAATCAATACCTGAGAGGCAAGTGTTGGTAGAAAGGAAAACCAACACTTTAATGTTGCTTCGAATCAGAAAGACAGCAGTCTGGAGAGAAGGCGGACGCAGTGTTCCCAAAATCCAGCTCCAAAGATTCTACTCGGCCATGAAATATTTTAAAAAGAAAAAGGAAAGTAATTTCAGTTAATCATTGAGATTGGCGGGGGGGCGGTCAGAGTCATCACCACCCTGCACTGTGTGCAGGCTTGCTGACTTGTGATTTTTCTTTAGATGCTATATTGTTCACACAGTCTGTTCACGAGATTACTGAAGGGGAAGCTAGGGAAGAGATCTGGTCATCTGTTAATTACTTATTTTTCATTTCTACTTCTTTGATCTATGGAAAGAACCAAGAGTTCAGGCAAGGCATTGTGTGATTAAAAGATGTGAGAGGTGTGCTAGGGCCAGAGATGAGTAGGGCATGCAGGCGCCTGATTTAAAAGTTAGGGGAGGACTTCCCTGCTGGCACAGTGGTTAAGAATCTGCCTGCCAATGCAGGGGACATGGGTTGAAGCCCTGGTCCAGGAAGATCCCACATGCCGCATCCCACATGCGGAGCAACTAAGCCCGTGCACCACAACTACTGAGTCTGTGCTCTAGAGCCCACAAGCCACAACTACTGAGCCCACGAGCCACAACTACTGAGTCCACGTGCCACAACTACTGAAGCCCGCATGCCTAGAGCCCATGCTCCGCAGCAAGAGAAGCCACCACAATGAGAAGCCTACTCGCCGCAACTAGAGAAAGCCTGTGTGCAGCAATGAAGACCCAACACAGCCATAAATTAATTAATTAATTAATTTTAAAAAGTTAATTAGGGGACTTCCCTGGCAGTCTGGGTCCAGTGGTTAAGACCCTGAGCTTCCAGCGCTGCCACTGTAGGGGGTGTGGTTTGATTGCTGGTTGGGGAACTAAGATCCCACATGCCATGTGGTAGTTACAATGCAGCTTTGCTAAAGTAACAAGAAAAGGGGCCTCCAGCAGAGAACTTTTTCCCCTGCAAAGAGCTGTTTCCTGACAAAAGCTGCTGACAAAACATGTTATTTTCAGATCTGTGTATACATAGTAAGTGCAGGGTTGGCATCTCCACATGTGTTACTGTAACTGGTAATCAACTCCATGCTCTTAGATACCCTGTATCAGGGCTATTATACCACAGAGACAGGTCTCGTGTAAATCATTACAATTAACATTATATTGAAGGAGGGAAGTATAGAACAAGAAAGGCACACTTGTCTAGGTGGTTTGAATCTTGGGTGGATTTAAATGATTTTTGTATATAATAAGCAGTCTCTCCTTTGCCTTGCTGAATGGATTCTCAAACCAAGTAACCAATTTTCAAGGTTCAGTCTGCATAGAGCAAACAAAAGCAATGAAAGCAAAAATAAATGTGATGAAAAGAAACAATTACTCAGTCTGTGGGTTTCACGGAGAGCACACAGTCAATTGTGAGAGAGGTGATATTCAGACTATGGTTTCTTTTGTTTTAGTCAGTTCGTTTGCATTTTGAAAGTGAATTTACTGGTTGAAAAGTAGCGCAGAAACGAAACAAATTAGCTCTCACCCAAAACTGTAGTAATGTTTTTAAAGTATAGTACAAAAAGTTACACTGTTCTGGTGGGCAACTCTTGTTTCTTTTTGTATTCATGATAATTGTATAATTTAGATATAACTGTAAGTGGTCATTTGTTTTCTAATACTTTCTTCTTCAAATTAAATGCATTCACTTATGTAAGTCAAGCTCAGGGATGTGTGAACACTTTGAAAAACATGACAAAGAAAATGAAATTGTACCTTGACCCCAAATTCAAATATCCTTTCCTGATTACTACATGAAAGAAAAGAATGTAGCAATATGATATTATCTGTGTTCTATAACATTCTTAATTCTTTGGTAGATAATTTTACAAAAATATCTCCATTTTCCAATCATTTCTTTTCCATGTGGGAAAATGAGGACTCTAATTTTATTTTTTTAAAACCATGTATCATATAATTTTCTGAACTGTATCTTTATCTCCAGCCAAAACCTTTGTCTCTGGTTAAGAATGACAGAGCATCTCACCCATTTCAGTGGCTGTGTGGAGCCTTCTGAGGCTAGTAAATTTGTCATCTCTAAATGCCATTTTACAATTTTGGGAAATAACATTACAAATTATCTTCAAAAATGGGAAAGGACACCCAGATATGTTTAAGGAATTCTTACTTTCTTTTCTCCAAAACTCACACTGTAAAACTCTTATATAATTTAGATAATGTTTAATCTTTCTCTTTTGGGAATCTATCAAAATTATAAATGTAATGGCATTATTTGCTTTTACACAAGGTAATCTACGTTTCTTTTTTGTTATTTTCTAGTACAAAGTACGGAATATGAAATTCGAAAACATAAAATGGGGAGAAAGAACACAAAAGGGAATCACATAATCACATATATTTTGTCTTATTTCTTTTAGCATTTATTTGTATTTGTGTATTTTTTTAAACTGATGGCAAGATATGCAAGTGTGCACATTTGCATAGTTTCTTTCGTTCAATATAATATTGGGATTTTTCTTCCCATGTCATATTTGTCTTTGGAGGATTATTTTGTACCTGCAGAGATTCCATAATGAGAGCAAATTTAATAGTCCACCTCATACCTGAAAACCATGATATTTAGCTTTCTGTATTTAAACTTCCCTTATGAGGGACTTCCCAGGTGGCGCAGTGGTTAAGAATCTGCCTGCCAATGCAGCGGACACGGGTTCGAGCCCTGGTCCATGAAGATCCCAAATGCCACGGAGCAACTAAGCCCACGTGCCACAACTACTGAGCCTGTGCTCTAGAGCCCGCGAGCCACAACTACTGAGCCCACGTGCCACAACTACTGAAGCCCGCACGCCTAGAGCCCGTGCTCCGCAACAAGAGAAGCCACCGCAATGAGAAGCCTGCGCACTGCAACGAAGACCCAACACAGCCAAAAATAAATAAATAAATAAAATTTAAAAAGTATATATAAACTTTCCATGGGACTCTTTACAGTCACAACTTTATCATTTTGGTATTTTAATGCAATACAGTCCATTAAATGGAATTATAGTGACCAAGTATAAAGTTTTAGGATCATTTGTTCATAATGCCAATGCTTTTTTTTTCTGAAAAATAGTCACAGTAATAATATTGCCAACATCATTGCATACAAATGTCTTGTTGGCCTGCAGTTTAATCATGGATTGTCTTTTTAAATAAAAACAATAATTTTATCACAAAAACTTGGGTCTCACTACTTAAAGGACACATTTTACTCGTGTGACGAATAAACATGTTTTTCGTTAATGGCCCTGTGTAGAGCTGCCCCGAGCTGCTCCTTGGTGAGGTTTTCTGTTTTTATTTTAGCTTAAGTTGTTCAGCATGCTGTGTTGAGAACATCAGCCCTTTTACAGCTGATTCAAATGCATGTGGCATCCGACATGTTTGTAGTGTGTATTTTTCCCCTGAGGATTTTCACTGACCTTATGTGCTCTGCTGCTGCTTCCCCAGTCTGTCTGCTGGACACCAGCTCAGCTCTGTCCAGTCCAAAGGCCATCTGTACGGCCGGGAGAAAAAAAGCCAACTGGCCTCCATCCATCACAGAGCCCTTGCCCAGGTCTGCCTGAGGACCACGCAAGGTCTTTTTAATTCGTGCCATGATGCCCATTTGTGAGTCAAGGATTCCTGTCCCACGATGAAAAAGTGCTGAAGGTTTGGTTTCTCCATCACACAGGCAGCAAAGATGTGCCGGGTGGCAGGGATAAATCCAACCAGGTCATCCATCAGTTTCCCTTCCTGTTGAGTCACCTGATAAATGGCATGTAGCCTACGTGATCAGTTACTTTAAACCTCTGGGGGTCAACTCCTGATTTGAACTATTTTCTCCCCATCTTAAAATTACGTGCTTCCCTTACAATAACCAGGGCAAGCTTTATTTTCTGTTTTTAAAATTTAGGTTTGGAAATTTAGGTTTTGTTTCAAAATCTGGGTTTAGCTGACTTACCAGAATCTTTAGTCTCTGTTCATACTTCATGGATCATCATGCATGCTTAAAATAGATCTGTGTAGAAAGATTATGTATACTCTCTCCTCAGGAAATATGGAACATAAATTTTTAGATGCCTGGAATAATCAGCCACACAGATGGTGTTACCAACTTGTTATTGGACAAAAAAATTGAAAACTGAAAATCTTACTCGGAGATTTACTTTTAGCTTTGCTTTAGACTCTGGTTAGGACTCTGTGTTCTCACTGCCAGGGCCTGGGTTCGATCCCTGGTCAGGGAACTAAGATCCCACAAGCTGAGCAGCGCAGCCCAAAAAAGAAACGTACTTTTAGCTTTGCTTCAATGTATACGGTATTTAACATTTTATTTATTTTTCGTTTTTAAGTGATGCTGTCCTTGAAGGAAAAGAAAGGAAAGGGAAAGAATGGAGAGACCAGGAAACAGAACAAAAAAACTTCTTGGTGAAAATGGAGCACATCCCCAAATCACAAACACATCTTTGCAGGGTGAGGCACCTGGGAGCCATTATCAGCTCTCACGGCTCACAGATTTTATGAAGGAAAAGCAACTTTCTTCAATGGGTCCTAACAAGAAAACAAGACCTCTTCACACCCGGGGCTCAGGGGGAGTGGACGCTGCTCCAAGCACCTCCCAGTATCACCTCCTGGGAAGAGAGTGAGGAGGGTTATGTTTCTCTCCCTTTTACTTTTACAGGACCAGGCGCTGAGCAGGGATGGCCCAGCCCATGGGCACAGCCTTAGAAAGCCGAGAACCTGAACTGCAGTAGCTGGGCTGCAGGACCCGTGCGTCAAACCCCGACGGCATCCAGCTCGTTCAAGGTAATGTGGCAAAAACATACACACAGATGCACACAAACGTGTTCTCAGATCCAGAGAGTAACGGTTGGGTCTTGAAGCTCTATTTATGCGCGGGAGTTATTTTAGGAAACAATATTCCTGTTTCATTTTAAACATAGTTATTGGATTTTCAGTGGGAAATAGCAGCATACCGAAATGCACGTGTGTATATAAATATATAAATGTATAATTTGTATATAAAAAAGCATAGACATATGTGTATAGATATTTACATATGCATACAAATTTATATAAATATAAATGTGTATATATAAAACATAGGCACATGCGTATAGATATTTATATGTAAATATGTGTAAGTATATAAAAATCTATACAGGGACTCCCCTGGAAGTCCAGTGGTTAGGACTCTGCGCTCTCACTTCCGAGGGCCCAGATTCGATCCCTGGTCAGGGAACTGCAAGGGAACTGCAACTGCACAAGCTGCGCGGCACAGTCCAAAAAAGAAAAAAAATACATCTATACACATATGCCTGTCTTATATGTACACATTCCTTATATTTTGGTGCTTCTATTTTCCATGGAAAATACAATAATTATGTTTAAAATAATACAGAACTAACACAACATTGTAAAGCAACTGTACTCCAGTAAAAATTTTGAAAACGAACTATGAGATAACAAATTCCTACACATAATACGTACATATATAAACAAGCATATGTATCAGTGTATACACTTATGTATGTACACATGCATACATATTTATATAAATCTATGTACACAAGCATCTGTTTACATATGCACATTTTGATATGTGATTATCTGACACTTCAGCTCAATAGCTGCCGCCATCCTCCACGAACGATTTCATTAGCAGATGCACACACTGGCCCCGGCTTCCCAACAAGCCCTCTGGGTGGGTGACGTGGGGACAGACAGCCGTCTGTGGATGAAGGACGTGATCACCATCCCTAGCGGTTTGCAGCAAAGCACAAGCGCCCAAAGGCAGAGAGAGCCACGCTGTATTTCAGGGAGTTTTGAAACAGGGGCCAGGAGAAGGCGTGCACAACTGCATCCAAGGGACCCAGGGATGCTTCCCAGGGACAGTGACATGGAAGCAGAGGTGAAAGGACAGGGAGAACATGGCTGGGGCCACCGCCGGGGGTGACACAGAGCGTGGCGGCACGACAGCTCTGTGGCCAAGATGGAGACCACCAGACACTACGTTTTTCGCGTCTCTGAAACTTCCTTGGGGACCTTTCCCAGGGACTTTACTTATGTCTTCATCACATACACGTTCTCCTTTTCTTTCCTGACATCCTCATCAGCTGTGTCATCGTCGTTTTCATGTCCTTGTCTATTAATTCCATGTCTCCGGCATTTCTTGGTTGTTTTGCTTGTGAAGGGCTCTGCCCCAGGAGTCTCACCTGCTGACCCCTCCCTATACAACCCCTCTGTCTCCACGTGTCACGAGGAGACCGGGCAGGCTTCGGGACTGCCCCCCGGGCAGTTCACCGGGGTCCTTGTAGGGACCGTCTCCTCTGTCTCCTGTCTCCCAGGGACCCAATATCTGAGGAACAGCTGTCTTTTATCTTCCATCTCTTTGTTCTACTTTTATAGCAAGAGACACTTTCCCTTGTAGTTGCCACCAGACGAGAAGTCTGCAAATAAAGTTCTCCAGAGGTGAGAAAGGATCTCCTTAAACTCTGGCCGAGTCGTGATTTGTGCGTGACCAGGTACAATTAACCACCAGAGAGCAGAAAAATGGAAGAGTCTAGAAGTTCACACATGGCTGGGAAGACTTTGCATTCCTATCCACCCAGAAAATCAATATAGTATAATAAACACACACATCTGTATACCAGGACGAGTTATAAGAGATGATGAATGAATTTTCACGGTCAGTGGCATAAGTTAATGCACTGCTTTCATCATTAAGAAAAACCCAGCTATGAAAAGAAAAAGTGTAGTGCTTTTACATCTCTGGGGAGGGGGGCCAGGGTTCCTTATCCTACGAGAACTGAAGGGTCATTTTGCAGAGTGGCTCCGTCTGGGGACCACAATTTGAGTGCCACTGCTAAACGTCATCTAGAGGTACACGCATAAGGAAGACTTGTGTAAGGAAATGGGTGGTAAGGATACATGCTGCTTTCAGGATAGTGGACGAGCCAGGAATGGTGAGTATTTGCTAGAGCTGCCATAACAAAGGACCATGCAGTGGGAAGCTTAAACAACAGACATGTATTTCTCCCAGTCCTGGAGACTGGAATCCTGAGATCCAGGTGTGGGCAGGGCTGGTCCCTCCTGAGGCCTCTCTCCTGGCCGTGTAGACGGCCGTGTCCTCCCTGTGTCCTCAGAGGGTCGTCCCTCTAAGCGTGTCTGTGTCCTGATCTCCTAGTCCTATAAGGACACCAGTCCTATGGGATCAGGACCCACCCTAGTGACTTCATTTTACCTTAATCTTCTCTTTAAAAGACCCCACCTCTGGGGCTTCCCTGGTGGCGCAGTGGTTGAGAGTCCGCCTCCCGATGTAGGGGACGCGGGTTCGTGCCCCGGTCCGGCTGGGCCCGTGAGCCATGGCCGCTGAGCCTGCGCGTCCAGAGCCTGTGCTCCGCAGCGGGAGAGGCCACAACAGTGAGAGGCCCGCGTACT
>NW_006770853.1:185340-187880 GCF_000442215.2 Lipotes vexillifer
AAAAAAAAAAAAAAAAAAAAAAGACCCCATCTCCAAATATAGACACATTGGGAGTTAGGGCTTCCACATATGAATTTTGGAGGAACATAGTTTAGTCCATAACAGAGAAGAATAGATGGATGGGGATATTTAGATTTTTTTTTAAAAAAGCACATATTCCTCTGCAAAGCTCCAGTCATTATGATGCATACAGAATGTCAAGTAACTAAAATATCCCGTCCAAAGAACACTGTGTAATATGGACAGATTATAAATCCATCAACGTTCCTAGCAGCTGATGGTATGAACGATGGACCCATCTGCTTGCTTAAATAAAGTTGCAAGTTATTCTGACGGAATTAAGTAAAAACCCTGCTTCATAGTTTCTGAAACATCTAATTCTATCTTGCCGTAATTCACTGAATAAAAAAGTACTTATGGGTACATGTTTGAGGAGCAGAGTACCCAAACTGTATCCGCTGTATTTGCTGGTACATGATTCAATGTATCAACCGATACAGAATCATGCACAGCCCTTAGAGTTAAGATTCTGATTTGTCTCTTGCTTTCACGTCTTCCAGCCTGCCTCTTACACAAGATCACCAAGGCAAAAGTTTACGGTAAGGATCAGTTCGAATGGTCACTGGGGTCTTTCCTGGTCGGCTTTTCTGCTGCAATGTCAATGGGTCTGGAGCTGCCTCTGCACTGTTTGCAGAGCTGCTTTTGTTTCTCTGGTCCCTGGGCATGTCCACAGATGATGCTGTAACCTGGAGATGCTCTGCACTCCTCAGGCCTCTTTAACACGTCGCTTGGTGTTTGTATTTTTCAAGCACGCGTCCCTTGATGAAAGCTTGAGATCAGCCCTTTGACGTAACCTTGGGTGTATGAGGGTCGGACAGCAGGTCCTGCGTGCGGACTATAGCAGCTACACTGGGATGCTTTCCATGAGTTCAGGAGAAGAGCACTTAGTGGCCTCACGTGGAAGAAAACTGCAGGCTCCTCTCTGGGTAAATTCAGAGAGATGTCTGCAGGGGATAAAGCCACTGCATTTCTCCAGTTGGAGAGGGAGTGGGTAGATGCTGCCTAAGTAGCTGCTCTAGGGGCTCTTGACAAGGACACAAGCTAAGCAATAAGGATGCTGCAGAAGGAGCCCGCTCAGCCCTCCCTTCCTCTCAGAGCGCACCCAGCGATGGGCAGACGGCTGGGTTCCTGGCACGCCTTACAATTCTACCAAGACGCCAGGCAACATAGGAATCATTCACAGGATGCCTCCTACGTATTTATTCCAACGTTTTCCAGGTTATAGAGGTAGAATTTTTTAATGCATAAATCAAAAAGGTGGCCCTGAAACTCTCAAGGTGATGTGTACATTTGAGTGCATTTAGTAACGAAAGAAGACATTCAACCTTCATGCTGTTGCTGCTGCTGGAGGCGTGCATTTCTGAAGCTGTGAGGTGCTCCCTGTGATTGGGTTGGTGTGATATAGCCTATTGCACTGAGGACAAAAAGACGACACATACATACATGGGTAAATAGATGGGTAGACAGACACATGGATCGGTAGGGAGATGAATGAGTGGAGAGGTGGATGGATGGATGGAGAGAAAGATGATAGATAATAGATAGATGATAGACAGATAATAATACGCACAGAGATAGAGATAGATAAGTAGATAGATGGATAGATAGATATGATAGGTAGATAGATGATTGATAGCTAGCTAGCTAGCTAGACAGATAGAACAGGTAGGTAAATAGATAATACATGATAGATAGATATGATAGGTAGATAAATGATAGATAGGTAGATAGATGATAGATTAAAAACATGGATAGGTAGATAGATGAATGAGCACATAGGTGGATGGATGGATGGAGAGAGAGAAGGGTGATCGATAATAGATAGAAGATAGACAGATAGATATGCACATAGATAGAGATAGATATGATAAGTACATAGATCAGTAGATAGATAGATGATAGATAGATACATAGATATGATAGGTAGATAGATGACTGATAGCAAGCTAGATAGACAGAATAGGTAGATAGATAGATAGATAGATAGATAGATAATGATAGGTAGATAGATACGATAGGCAGATGGATGACCGATAGCTACCTAGCTAGCTAGACAGATGGAATACGTAGATAGATAGATGATAGATAGACAGATGATACATAGCTAGATGATAGATACATACATGCATACATACACATACATACATACATATTTGGCTGCATAAGAAACCACTGATTTTGATCTTATTTCCCAAATCAAAGTTAGAAATAAGCATTTTATGGAACTATTAGAGGCACATATTAATTGCTCCCTCTGGGAGGATGATGGGTGACCCTACAGAGTGGCAATGGGAACATCTCGATGCACGGAGTGCCTGCGAATGAAACATCTCTTTGCTGCATGATCAGGACCTTTTTTCTATGAGTCAGAACCTGCACTAATTATCTGACACGCTTGTGTGTCAGCTCTCTGTGGCTTTTATCCCATCCTCTCTAAAATGGGGGGCTGGTGTTCAGCGTGTCCTGAAGTCCATTCCTGC
>NW_006770853.1:187929-195941 GCF_000442215.2 Lipotes vexillifer
ATTCCTGCTCTGAAATATGTATACCCTGGCCCCTTTGTGCATTTACGTGCGTGCTCATCTACTGGGGGACAGAGGCATGAAAAGTTCAAGCTTGGTCTTCAATGCTTCTGGACATACACGTTCTCAAATTTGAGGGAGTCGGCGCAGTGCTAGAACGCAAGCAGTATAATCTCCCCCTTATCTTCAAGGAGATGTGAACAGTGTAACTCTTATAACACAATATCTTAGTTGTAGTAACAGTTTAAAAATGGACATCCATCTTCGTGAGAAAGGGTTTGGGTTTCTTAAATCCGTGATTTTCAGAAGGGAACTGTGAAGCCCAAACTCTGTATCCTAGAATGTTCCCCTTTTTGAGACAGCGTGATGCAGTTTCTTCTATGTTGGTGATATTACTTTGTCCTTGCTTGTATGCTTATCTGCACTAATCATTGCCATAAAGTGATAAACTACAATGTATACAAAAATACATCTCAGACTATGAAGATATACTGGATTTTTATGAGAACAACGTTAAGTGTTTATAACTCCACCAATGAAAACAAGAAGGCACACGGTTGAATTCTCATTGGGACAAGTGTTACAAGATTTTATAACAGCATGACATCTTGTGAAGGTCAGTTTTATGTGTCAGTGTGGTTAGACTATGGTGCCCAATTGTTTGGTCAACCACCCATCTACAGGTTTCTGTGAAGATACTTTTTTAAATGGGGTTGGTAGACTTGAGTATAGCAGATTATCTTTCATGATGTGGATGGGTTTCATGCCCTCAGTTGAAGGCCTGAAGAGCAAAGACTGAGGTTTTCCAAAGAAAACGCAACTCTACCTTAGCTGGATTGCTATCCTTCAGGCTTACCTGCAGCCTTGCTTACAGGTTTTGTAGTTGAGCGCTCCCACGATCCCACAAACCGATTCCTTAAAGTAAATATATATTTCCTATTGGTTCTGTTTCTCTGAAGAATCTTGAATAATACAAATATCTTGACTAATACACATTTATACGATACAAGTACTCGTGAATAACCATGAATGACAGTAGACTGAATCGTGGCTAACACGACCTGGTATCTCAGATAACACTGCCTTCTTTATTTGCAAGTTTATTTCCTAATCCATTTCTGATTCTCTGAAACTCAACAGCCAGGAGTTTTATGCTTACAATGTGCATATTGTATGACATGCATCTCTAAAAAACATGCATATGGCCACTGGCCAACTCCTGCACTATGTTTTTTTGCTTGTTTGTTTTTTGTTTTTTGTTTTTGTGGTACGCGGGCCTCTCACCGTTGGGGCCTCTCCCGTTGAGGAGCACAGGCTCCGGACGCGCAGGCTCAGCGGCCATGGCTCACGGGCCCAGCCACCCCACGGCACGTGGGATCCTCACGGACCGGGGCGCGAACCTGTGTGCCCTGCATCGGCAGGCGGACTCTCAACCACTGCGCCACCGGGGAAGCCCTCCTCCACTATCTTAACCTGCAACACGTAAAACGCACAAACACATTTGGTAAGATTTCTATTGGAAAAGGATGAGCCTCGGGGCACCAAAGTAAGATATTTGGATAAGTACTGCTTTCAGGGAAGCCTCTTTGGCTGATGAAAACAATGACCACAAACTAGACCACAGATGTTTTAGTCAGAGTTCTCCATAAAAGCAGGACCAGTAGGATATGTGGATATAAATACAGATGTCGGTGTCGATGTAGGTGTAGGTGTAGGAATAGGTGTGACATAAAATATAGATTTATTACAAGAAATTGGCTCAGGTGATCATGGAGGCTGCAAATCCTCATGGAGAACAGAGGCTGCAGTGGGCAAACTGGAGACCCAGGAGGGCTAATGGTATAAGTTCCAGTGTGAAGGCTCAAGAGGCAAGAAGAGTGGATGTTTCAGTTGGATGGTGAGAGCAGGAAAAGGCTGCTGTCCCAGCTCAACCAGTCAGGCAAGAGGAGTTCCCTATTACTCAACGTTTTTGGTCATTCAGGTCTTCAACCGATTAGACGAGGCCCACCACACCGGGGGAGGGCACTCTGCTTCAGTCATTCTACCAATCCAAACCCTACTCTCTTTCAGACACTCCCTTACAGACACACCCAGACTCCTCTTTGGTCAAATATCCAGGCACTCTGTCACCCAGTCAAGTTGACACATGAAATTAAACAGCACCATGGGCCCTAGAAATGTTTGTCTTCATGAGACTTTTTCTCCATGAAGGAAACAAAGCAATGCCAAGGGGGACGAGACTGGGGAAGGGATGCAGTGGGAGTCTGGGGTTAGCAGATGCAAACTGTTATACAGAGAATGGATCAACAACAAGGTCCTACTGTATAGCAAAGGGAGCTATATGCAATATCCTGTGATAAATCATAATGGAAAAGAATATTAAAAAATAAAGAAAAACAAACGAGGAAGACCACTCAAGGATTATTCTTTTAAAGTCTTTAGCAGAATGTCTCTCTCTTTGTTGTGGCTATTTGGTATCTGATTATATCCCGGATACTGTGAAGCTGCATGTTAATTTGTAGATTTCTGTCCTATAGAAAAAAAACCTTAAAGTTTATAGGTTTTGTATCTAAACTAGTAATTTTTTTCTAACCTTTTTCTTTTCTTTTTTGTTTTTTTTTTTTTTGGTTGCACGACACGGCTTCGGCAGTGAAAGTGCAGAGTCCTAACCACTGGACTGCCAAGGAATTCCCTCTAACCTTCTTTTTTAAAATGCTTTTCCTGATGGACCATACAAACACATGTCCCTCAAATGCTCTTGGAACTGGCTTTACCATTTAAAATATTCTTCCATCATTTTAGGAATCCAGGAAACATATTCACATGTGTTCTTTGTTTGCATGCATCAGGGTTTTAGCATTGTAAAGATTAGATTTTGCCATAGGAAAGTGAAAAAAAAAATTCAAAGTTTCCAAGACCCAAAGATATCAAGGGGAGGGCACTAAAATGGACTTGACACACAAGTGATCAGATATTGACGTTTCAGGGAAGAATGTGGAGGGGCCATTAGAGATTTCATAACATGGAAGGGTCAGCATGTAATGCTTCAGGAAAGGTAGCTGTGGTGCAAGGCATGGGGCTGACTTAAATACTGGAAGATGAAGCAGGGAACAGGTAGAAAGCGAGTGTGCTGATCTCGGTGTAATTAGGCAAGTGAGGAGAGGAGACATGGGGTGACTCCATGAAGGAAGATGTGAGACAAGTTGATAGCTTTTTGATGTGGCTGGTGTATTCGTCTCCCAGGGCTGCGGTAATAAATTACCCCAAACTGGGCAGCTTACAACAACTGAAATGTCTTCGGGCACAGTTCTGGAGACCAGGAGTCTGAAGTCAAGGTGAGGGCAGGGTTGATTCCCTCTGTGTGTGTCTGTGTCCAGTGTCCCCTTCTTGTAAGGACACCAGCCATTGGATGAGGGCTCCTACCATGCAGGATGACCTCCTCTTAACATGGGTACCTCTCAATGATCCTATTTCCTGACAAAGCCACGTTCATAGGTTGTGTGTGGAAATGAATTTGGGGGGATGCTCTTCAATCAGGAACAGTTGGCAAATTGTCAGTAAACAAGAGGAAATAAGGCGTGTGATGCCCTGACCTGTGCAAACGACTAATTCTGTGCGTTTGTCTGTATCCTGGTTCTTGCCTAAGCTGTTTCCCCTCATGCTCTGCTGTAATGTTGAGACGGTGCAGGACCTTCCCACCATGTCCCCAGCCTGCCTTTTGTCTGTGGAAAAAGTTTAGCTGAAGAATGTTTAATCAGAGAAGCGAGAAAATGCAGAAGTGAAGGAAAACAGTCCAAGGAGACCAAATAATAATAGTTTAGTCACTAAGCAAAGTCAAGGACCTTTTAGTTCCTCCTCAAGGGCTGTAGATCATGCTCTGAGCCACATCCTGTGAGCTGTCTTATAGATACTGAAACCCCGCCAAGAAGTGAACTACATGACCGCCATAATCGGCCTCAAAGAAATGGGAACAAACCAATCCTGGAACTGAAGACTAACTGTACTTAAAACGATCAAGATGACGCGGATGAGACCACCGATGACCGATTTCAAGATGACGGTCAGAGCTGACAGTGCTGTTTCTGCCTGGAACCCACTCTTTCCGTCTATAAAAGCTCTTGCCCCCTGACTGTCAGTGGATGGGGGGAGTCGGCCTTTGGACAGGAGTCCCCCCAACCCGGTTGCCGGCATCTAAACTAAAGCAAACTTTCCTGTCCACCAACCTGGCCTCTTTATTGGCCTTTGAGCAGCGAGCAGCTGGACCCTGCTTTCAGTTACATTGTAAGGGTTCATGAGAAGAGTGATTGACCGAAGGCAGGGTTCTGACGGTGGGTGTACTCATGGTGATGGATTTGCATCTGTCACACCCCACTTACAGCTGTGAGCATCTTTCCTGCCAGCTCCTCTGGACTGGGGTTATTAAAAACTTACAGTAAATTCTTGCCCACACTTCCCTCCTCTTTTGGGGTGAAGTTTTCAACATTCTCAGGAAACGCCAGCTCAGTTCAGTGGGGACTCTACAGAGGTCCCTGCCCTGCAAGGCAGACTTTTAAAATGAGATACCTCTAAAGAGTCTTAAATTCCAGAAAACTGGAACATCTGGGCCTCCCCACTCGAGCTTACCAACTGGCAAAAGTTGATCCTTGCAGCCTACAGTGCACGGCGAGAAAGCATCGGCTGTTTAAAACTGCAAGATACAGGTCCGTCAGACAAAACACACACAGTGAAAAGTCGGGAATGCCTCAAAATAGGAATCCAGTCTGTCTACTTAATGATAGTTACCGCCGTTTACAGTAAGAAAAAAAAAATAGATGTAAATATTGAAAGTTAGCTACGTAACATTTTGCTTAATCATCAGATTAAAAGAAAACAGTAGCTAGGTAGGTTACAAGTATACAGAGTGTATTTGGACCTTGCAATCATCAGTGGATATTTCTTTGTGGAATTAATAAGTAAAATTAATTCTTAAAAAAACTGGAATATAAGGCAATATTGCTTGTGGATTATTTCACGTCCTAGAAGTTTTAGTTGCTTAACAAACAGGAGTACTGAAGGCAAGAGTGAAAAGGAAAATCTCTACCTCACAGTAATAATGGTAAATACAGTAATAGCCTGAATTAAATAACTTTTCTTTTAAAGAAAAATGAGATTTATAACATGATTTAAATTATCAGACGCATCCTCAGTCATTTAAAATGATTTGTGGCAAAAGGGTTGGGTCTTTTCATTTTCCAAGTCCTCAATTCTCTTGAAAGTAAGCAAACAAACCTCCAAGCATGTGTATAAGAAAAATGGAAGATTAAAGAACAGAGCATACAAAATACTATTTTTTGGACTTCCCTGGCGGTCCAGTGGTTAACACTCCACGCTTCCACTGCAGGGGGCGCGGGTTCCATCCCTGGTTGGGGAACTAGGATACTGTGTGCCGCACGGCTCGGCCAGAAAATTTAAAAAATAAAATATAAAATAAAATAAAATATTAGAAAAACACAAACTACTATATTTTTCATCATGAGAGAGAACTATAAAATGATGCCTGTGTGTGGACTGCATTTTAAATTCCGTTTTGTGGACCGAAACAGATCGTTTTCCCACTCAAACCCAAAGCATTATTAAGTTAATCTCCTTTAATATCTTATGTCATTTTTCTTAAAGGTTTGGACTCTTTCAACCTTCCGATAAGTTAAAACCGCTGCTCTCAGGCTGTACTGGGAGTTCTTCTAATCCAGCTGTTGCCTGAGCCCAGAGACTCAGTCTTAATCTCAGACCCCAGTTCTGGAAGCGGGACCATTTCCCCTTCCCTGCCCACAGGTTCTGGCATTGCTGTCTGGGTTCGTGCGTCACCCCTTTAAGACTCTGGTTGTGCATTCCTTGAACCCTACCATCTCTGGTGGGCCCAGCTGGGTTGCACAATACCTGTGAATGGGACGGGACCTTGTGGAGAATAGGGTGTCTGCTGTGGGCGGACCATGGCGTGGAATAAGGTGGCAGCGTGTAAATGATGCTACCTGAACTCGCCATGTGGCCACAGGCTGGGCCCTTGGGGGCTGCCACGTCTCCACTGCCACCTCCTTGCCCATGAACCAGCAGTCACATCTTTCTCAGCTTCCCTGGCCTCCTGGTTCCTCACTGCCGGAGAGTTGCACAGACCACGGGATTGAGGTGCACAGCTGCGATCAACTAGGAAGGTCTCAGGCCAGTGTGCCCAAGCTCTAGGATCCAACGTGGACCTACTGTGTGTCTTCTTTCATGGTTATCACGCTGGAGTCAAAGCCATCTTAAACCCAGGCTGAAGGATTCTCCTCACCAAGGTGGAATCCAGTCCCTACAGGTTTGCTAGAATGTCTCACAAAGTACCACAAGCCGAGGGGGTCAAACGCCCGGAATCTATCTTCGCCCGGTTCTGGGGGCTGGAAGTGAGACCAAGGTAGCCACAGAGTCGGTTCATCCAGTC
The DNA here is from genome assembly GCF_000442215.2 of Lipotes vexillifer. Classification (NCBI taxonomy): domain Eukaryota; kingdom Metazoa; phylum Chordata; class Mammalia; order Artiodactyla; family Lipotidae; genus Lipotes; species Lipotes vexillifer. Next base: position 194,381 of record NW_006770853.1, read on the forward strand.
CTGGGAATTCTCCCCTCCTTCAGTCTCTTCCATATAAAACAGCTGACCAACGTATGTTTGTCCTCAGAGCTCTGTTCTCTAGAGTTAAACTTCAAGGACTGAAATGGAGTTTCAATGTTTAGTTCTCCACTCATATATTCTTTTTTTTTATTTCTTGCGGTACGCGGGCCTCTCACTGTTGTGGCCTCTCCCGTTTCGGAGCACAGGCTTCGGACGCGCAGGCTCAGCGGCCATGGCTCACGGGCCCAGCCGCTCCGCGGCACGTGGGACCTTCCCGGACCGGGGCACGAACCCGCGTCCCCTGCATCGGCAGGTGGACTCTCAACCACTGCGCCACCAGGGAAGCCCTTCCACTCATATATTCTTAACAGTGGCGTATTTTTTTTTTTGTTTTTAGTAGAAGGTGCTTGAATATATATAATTTTATTAAAATTAAAAATATATATTTTTAATTTTATTCCATTAAATGTAAAGTTTCACGACTTCTACAAAATAATCCCTCTGTGTGAAGGGAAGCATTTTGTTTCCAGTTGCATGCACCTGAGTTATATCTTTCAGATAGAAATTATATTATATATGATATATATTATTTATATATAAATATGTATAAATTTTACATATATCTGTATATATATATATATATGACAATCTGATACAAACGAGTATATATAGAATGGATAAACAACAAGGTCCTACTGTATAGCACAGGGAATTATATTCAATATCCTGTAATAAACCATAATGGAAATGCACATATAAAATTAGATATAACATTATCACATTATATATAATTTTAATATAAAATTTAAATGTCATATAAATAAATATATAAATATAAAATTTACACATCTTTATATATGTAGAAAATAATCAAAAAATGGAAAGGTTTATGGAGTGAATTCTTATCTACCAATCACCCAACTTTAATAACTTTCAACTCATGGCTAAACTAAATTCATCATTGTACTCCTCATTTCTTCTTTCTCCCTTCAGATTATTTTAAAGCAAATACCAGGTGTGATTAAAAAAAATAATAACATCCATTACTCATATGTAGGTATTGTGGAATTCTCTCTAATATACAGGAGCCATTAAAAAAATAAATCCACAATTTCTCTGGCACACGTAAAATGTTGCCCATCATACTTAAGACCACAAACATCTAATCAGTGTTTAATTTCCTACATTGTCTCATACATTTTTATTATTGTCACGATTATTAATAGTTTGTTATTATTATTATTATTATTTGCAGTACGCGGGCCTCTCACTGTTGCGGCCTCTCCTGTTGCGGAGCACAGGCTCCGGACGCGCAGGCTCAGCGGCCACGGCTCACGGGCCCAGCCGCTCCGCGGCACGTGGGATCTTCCCGGACCGGGGCACGAACCCGTGTCCCCTGCACCGGCACGCGGACTCCTAACCACTGCGCCAGCAGGGAAGCCCAATAGTTTGTTATTTTGAAACAGGATCCAGCTCTGCTCCACACGTGGTACTAGGCTGGCATCACCCTTTTCTCTCATAATTACATTCTCCCACTCCATCTCTCTCTTTCCCTCTTTCA
>NW_006770853.1:195951-224052 GCF_000442215.2 Lipotes vexillifer
ACAATGTGTTTGTTGAGGAAACAGGGTCTTTTTCCCTCATATAATTTCCCACAGTCTGACTGTGTATTTATGACATCCTTAGGATTTCCCACGGTCTTTCGTTTTCTTGCGAACCAGTCGTTGGTTTAGAGGTTTGATCCGATGAGCATTTGATTGTTTCAGCAAGATGATCTCCATCAGGAGGTGCAAATTGTGTGCATTTTTTTTCTTTTTTTGGATAAGAAGCATCCTTGGTAGTCATCATTTAGAGGTTAGAAAATAGGGAGTTTCAGGACTTCCCTGGTGGGTCCAGTGGCTAAGACTCCGTGCTCCCAATGCAGGGGGCCCGGGTTCGATCCCTGGCCAGGGAACTAGATCCCACACGCATGCCGCAACTAAGAGTTCTCATGCCACAACTAAGGAGCCTGCGGGCCGCAACTAAGGAAACTGCCTGTCACAACTAAGACCCGGTGCAACCAAACAGATAAATAAATATTTTTTAAAAAAGAAAAGGAAATAGGGAGTTCCTATTTGCCTCATTCCCTTGCATTGATTAGCTGGGCTATTTCTGTAAAGAGACGATTCATTGCATCAACTATTGGGCTAAACTGCGGTAAATTCTATTTAAGAAAGGGGAAACGGTGTATTATTTCACTTTGTCTGCCAGGTTGCAAATTGCTTTTCCCCATTTGTTTGTTTAAATGAAATCGCAGAGACTTCTTTAACTTTGAATATCCAGTGCTCACACTTTTTCACGGGATGCCCATGTGGGAATATCTATTCCTCTAAACTAGACAGGTTACTTTTTACATGTCTGCAAAGCTCCCTCGACAGTGGAGCGTAATTAACTGAAAAAAGACATATATCTGCATTGCATCGGGCATTGCCAAGTGAAGCAGACAGGCTCTTTCCCCTCATTTTCTGTACCACATCTTTCCAACTTTCTTCCCCTCACTCAGGGTGGAGACAAGTGGGTGGGAGGTGGTACAGACTCTCTTTGTCCCCCTTGAATAGTTTAGAAATCTCATGGACCACTTCACATCTCAACATTACAGTATGTCTGGCAAAGGCTTAGCTGGACATGGACTTCCCCCACTCTCCACGTATTCAGGTCACAAGTGGAACAGCCATAGCCCTTGTAGAACAAGAGGACAAAATCTCAGCTGTCGCTGTAGCCAGTTTTTCTATTTTCATTACACTCCCTCAATCCCTGTCACCACACGCTTCACTCAGGGATATCTTCACCTACTTTGATCAGGGAATAATCTCTACTCCTCTTTTCCAAAGCCCCCGTCCTACCACGGAGATTTTCTCTATTTTAACCCAATCCTCATTGGCCCTTGGAGCTGTTGTAAGTTATCTCTCTATCTTGGAAACTGGACTAAGGAATTTGGACTAAATCCGGAGGGCTCTGGGATACCATTAGAGAGTTTTAGTCAGAAAGCCAGTTGAATGGATAAAGAAGATATGGTACATATATACAATGGAATATTACTCAGCCATAAAAAAGAATGAAATCATGCCATTTGCAGCTACATGGATGGACCAGGAGATGATCATACGAAGGGAAGTAAGTCAGAAAGAGAAAGACAAATATTATATGATATCACATATGTGGAATCTTAAAAAATGATACAAATGAACTTACTTATAAAACAGAAGTAGACTCACAGACATAGGAAACAAACCTATGGTTACCAAAGCGGAAAGGGGGTTGGAGGGATAAATTAAGAGTTTGGAATTAACATATACATACTACTAAATGTAAAATAGATAAGCAACAAGGACTTACTGTAGAGCACAGGGACCTATACTCAGTATCCTGTAGTAACCTCTAATGGAAAAGAATCTTGAGTATGTATGTGTGTGTGTGTGTGTGTGTGTGTGTGTGTGTGTGTACGTATAAATATATATATATTTATATATATGTATATCTATTTATATATGTATATCTATATCTATATATATTTATATATATGTATATTTATATATGTATATCTATATATATTTATATATATGTATATCTATTTATATATGTATATCTATATCTATATATATTTATATATGTATATCTATTTATATATGTATATCTATATCTATATATATTTATATATATGTATATCTATTTATATATGTATATCTATATCTATATATATTTATATATATGTATATCTATTTATATATGTATATCTATATCTATATATATTTATATATATGTATATCTATTTATATATGTATATCTATATCTATATATATTTATATATATGTATATCTATTTATATATGTATATCTATATCTATATATATTTATATATATGTATATCTATTTATATATGTATATCTATATCTATATATATTTATATATATGTATATCTATTTATATATGTATATCTATATATATTTATATATATGTATATCTATTTATATATGTATATCTATATCTATATATATTTATATATATGTATCTCTGAATCACTTTGCTGTACACCTGAAACTAGCACAACATAGTAAGTCAACTACACCCCAGTGTAAAATAATAATTTTTGAACATTAAAAAAATAAAATAAAGCAAAAGAGTTTTAATCAGAAAATGATATGTAGAGGCTGGACTTTGGGCACGTTTACTCTGCCTGCAGGACGGAGAAATATTTGAAGGGAAGGAGACCGGCAGAGGTATCACTTAGAAGCTTAGAAAAGAAACGTCGAAGAACAAAAAGGTCATGAGAATGATGAGGGAAAATCATACGGACAGACTGGAAAGCGGTTGCAGCGATGTCACTAACAGGCATCGGGAAGACGTGAGGCGTCTGGAGATCCACAGTCTCTGGGTACAGCCAACTGCTGGCTGAGGGTAGCCTGGTGACTTGGCATTCACTGGGGAACCCTGGCAGGATTGGCCTTGGAGATGATGAAACCAGCTTTATTTTTTTTTTTTAACATCTTTATTGGAGTGTAATTGCTTTACAGTGGTGTGTTAGTTTCTGCTTTATAACAAAGTGAGTCAGTTATACATATGTTCCCATATCTCTTCCCTCTTGCATCTCCCTCCCTCCCACCCTCTCTATCCCACCCCTCTAGGTGGTCACAGAGCACCGAGCTGATCTCCCTGTGCTATGCGGCTGCTTCCCACTAGCTATCTGTTTTACATTTGGTAGTGTATATATGTCATTGTGAAGCCAGCTGTAAACAGAGGGTGTTTAAGGTGACACAGCTAAGTGATGACTCAGGTGGGCTGCTGAATTTGTCATCATGGGCTTAGGGGAGAGAGCTCTTGGGGATGTCAACTCAGGAGTCATCACCAACGTGGAGACAGTAAATGACATCATGGCAGCAGATGAAGCTCTCATCACAGAAGAGACCAAAAAGATCGTTCCCACTCCTGACTTCCAGGCAGAAATCTGAATGTGGATCCCTCACGCCAGCACGCTCTCCCATATCATGTAAGCAGCACTAATACTATCTCCATTTAAACGTGTGTGTCAGCGTGTGTATGTCAGCGTGTGTGTCAGCGTGTCAGCATGTGTCAGCGTGTGTGTCAGCGTGTATCAGCGTATGTCAGCATGTGTCAGTGTGTGTGTGTCAGCGTGTCAGCGTGTGTCAGCATGTCAGTGCGTGTGTCAGCATATCAGCGTGTCAGCGTGTGTGTGTCAGCATGTGTCAGCGTGTCAGTGTGTGTCAGCATGTGTCAGTGTGTGTCAGCATGTATCAGCGTGTGTCAGCATGTGTCAGTGCGTCTCAGCGTATCAGCGTGTGTCAGTGTGTGTCAGCGTGTGTCACCGTGTCAGTGTGTGTCAGCATGTCAGTGCGTGTGTGTCAGCGTATCAGAGTGTCAGCATGTGTGTGTCAGCGTGTCAGCGTGTCAGCGTGTGTGTCAGCGTGTCAGCGTGTGTGTCAGCGTGTGTGTGTGTGCACCTTACGTGGGCACTCTGCTTATTTTATCAAAGGGAAGAAGATGTAGCTTTGTACAAAGAACAGAACCTTTAGAGCCTAACACAGTAGAATGCAAATCACCGATAAACACCCAAGACCACACACGTTTCCAAGCAAGTGCTAAGAGTTGCAACTTACAGTCTCCTTTGCCTGAAAGGTTGAGCGAGTTCAGGGGAGACAGGGAGAGGGTGGGGGGTGGTGGTTTGTGTTCATATCCCAGCTGTGCAATGGCTTGGGTGACCGTGGACAGTTCAGTCCTTTATGGAACAGATTTACATTCTCCGTCTGTAAAATGGAGAGAATTAGTTCTTTCCAGTAGGGTTGATGAGGAACAAATATCTTACATGAGCAGAAAGGAGAGGACAAATGCTATCATATACGTCAACTGAGCCCAGAGTCTCTGCTCCTCAAGGACAGGAGAGCTTCCTGTATGGAAGAAGGGGAGTCCTTGTGGATATTTCTAGGGGGTACCTTGCCTTGGCCAGGAAAGCAGCAGAAAAGGGGTTGAGCTGAAGTGCAGAATGTAACTGCATGCTCACGGATGTTGAACAGTCAATGCCTCACAACAGGGGTATTAACATTGACTATTCAGCAGCCTTGTGTCTACTATATTTATGAAAAGGAGAGACATGTGAATTGTTGGAAAAGGCACAATTTGACCAAGACATGAGATAAAGACCAGACACTAAGAATCCCATGCAGTCAGTAAATCAGAGCAAGACGCAAAACAGAAAACTGTCACACACATGACCACAGAATCCCTGAGATGTTACAAGGAATAGTTATTTGAGATAAATTGAATTCACTTATTTAAAATCTCAGAGAGCAACGGCATCGCGGGCCGCATGAAATGGGGGTCTCTGGTAGCTGATGCATCTAGTGGAGACCCTCAGGAAATAACACTGCTGGGTGGGATGAATTGGGAGATTGCGATTGACATATATACACTATTAATATCATGTATAAAACAGATAACTAATGAGAACCTGTTGTATATCACAGGGAACTCCACTCAGTGCTGTGTGGTGACCTAAATGGGAAGGGAATCCAAAAAAGAGGGGACATGTGTATATGTATAGCCGACTCACTTTGCTGTACAGCAGAAACTAACACAACGGTGTAAAGCAACTATACTCCAATAAAAATTAATGATAAAAAAATAACACTGCTATTGTAATGGTGGTAAAAGTAGTCCCTGATGTTTTCATAAATACTATTATTGATAATTATAGAGAGATACTATTCACCTATAATCTGTACTGTAAACAAGAGACCCTTCCGTCATTGCAAATGTGCTCTATTGACAACATATACGTCTTGCACCATCCTTTGCTGACTTTTCCAGCACTTTCAGCTGAATTCTCATGCAATATCCACGCATAGTTAGGACACTTGCACGTGTGTTGAATTGCCTCTGGCCTAAAATGCCCAACCACAAACATACGCTAATGCACAAAGCAGTGGCACCATGGAAGCATCTTTCTTTTCCATTTTTTAGTGTTACTGGCTCCTGTCATTTAACCGTTTTGTTTTGAGATGCTAGTATGATAGAATTCAGCATGTATGGCAGTGCAATGTGATGGAATTGAGGTTCCCTTTAAAAACCAGAGGCTCTGAGTTTGAGGTCAGGGCCACCCATCCTGTCTTGTGCAACCTTTGAGAAGTGACAGAAAGTCTTAGAGCTTTGATTTCTTCGGATGTAGAGTGGAAAGAAAAACGTGGCCAACGCCACAAATTCATGGTGAACATTAAAGTGGTACCACATGCAAAGCACTATATTTCCATCAGGAAGATGGGAACCCAAGACACCATTTTTCTCAGAGGCCAGAAGGTCCAAAGCCCTAAGAGGTAGATTTTACTCAGAGTGTGATTTACAGGAACACTTTCCAAATCTTTCTTCTTCCTACGGAGTGTGGTGAAGTGAGGAATGGGTGACTACTTTTTGCTGATTTCGCAAAGTCCTCAATCTTCCCCACTTATTCATATTATTATTAAATAAGGAAGAGGGGTTTCAAATACTCACATGTATCTGAGGAAGCCCCAACCCAGAATATTAACTCAAAAAATCTCTAAGAGTGCACCTGAGACTTCAGTATTTTGTGAAATCCCCTCAGGTAATTCTCATGTGCGGGCAGAGGTTCACAAAGAAGAGATTTGGATAGATGAAAACGACTTCATCAAACTCTAGAGTTCTCCAAAACCAACCTGACCTATAGACGAAGTGTTTGAATCCTTACCATGTATGTACAAGTCAAAGCGTCTGACTCAAAGCAAACTCTAGAGGGATGATGAGGAAGGAAGGAAGGAAGAGAAAGAGAGAGAGAAGAAAATATGTACATTAGAAAGTAAGATGCGTTTGTCATGTGTTGTGTGCAATTGTCAAGTTTGTAACTGTAGATTGACTGAACTGCCAAGAGACACAAAAGGTAAGAAATACGGCATATGTTCAGCCCTATAGGGGGAAAATTCGTGACATTTTCAAGGTTTGGGACATTAAAGAGATTTTTGTGAGGGAAGGTTTCTGGAGCAGAGTCCAGATGGCTCTGTGGTTGGTGTCGTTTATTAATGTGACAGAGATATTTTTATAACATCGTGACATTCCATAGTTGTCAATGTTCATTGAGAGGAAAAAGCGCCCTGAGGTTCCTTTAACACTATTAATGATTAAGTTTTTAGCAGCCATAATTAAATTCCATCATAAATCTTATTGTTAATCTAAAGAAACAGAAGATTTCTGGCAAAAAAAAAAATCAGCTAGAAATAATTTAAGATGACAAAGTGAATTTCCATATAATATTAAAGGGCTTTAGATGCGTGCATATAAAAGCCAAATTTCCATTAAATTAGCAGGTGTTGAGCGCCTACTATTTGTGCAAAAAATAACCCTTAATATTTGGTCATTTAAAGTCGACCAAAGTCTGCTGAAATTAATGTTATTATTTTGAGTTCACAAAGAAAACTGAGAATTAAAGATATTAGCTTTTTGATCAAGGTTATGCTCTTAGGTACACCCCCAAATGAATCACATATGATTAAGGATCAACGTTGTGAAAATTGCCCCAAAATGTCCTATCTTATCACCCATGAAATATATATGACATATGTTTTGGGGACTACACCCTGTATAACAGAAATCTGCTCACAGATGTTTAAGCACCTTGAAGAAAAACAAATTAAGTATTTGCAAAGGCTTGGTCATTGAAAATATTCCTCTTAACTCACTCATTCACAGCAGACACATGAACACTGCTGTTTGAGGTACGTGAGCATCTCACAGTGGCCGAGGGGAGGGAGGGTGACGTTTGGATCCAGCGTGATGCTCCTGTACTCAGCATCACCATTGAGCTGAGCGGGGTGCACAAAAGGACAATAGTAAGTAAGGTGCTGATTGGTTCTTTGAGATCAAACCCGAGTATTTGGGGACATACTGATATCGACAGTCTTAAACACTGTGTTCACTTTAAAAATATAAATATAAATATAAATATATATTTATTTATTATTTATTTATTTATTTATTTATTTATTTATTTTTGGCCACGTTGGGTCTTTGTTGCGGTGCACGGGCTTCTCACTGCGGTGGCTTCTCTTGTTGCGGAGCACAGGCTCTAGGCGCGCAGGCTTCAGTAGTTGTGGCACGCGGGCTCAGTAGTTGTGGCGCATGGGATTAGTGGCTCCGCGGCATGTGGGATCTTCCCGGACCAGGGCTCGAACCCATGTCCCCTGCATTGGCAGGCGGGTTCTTAACCACTGAGCCACCAGGGAAGCCACACTTTTTAAAATACAAGTAACTCGGAATTTATTCAGTGTACCTGGTTGCAAGACCCGTCACAAATGCCCACTTGTGTTTGGCCAACATGGAGATGAGGATGGGTGTCATTTGATGCTGGTGTTCTCGGGAGGTTTGACAGCAGTGCAGCCCATCCCTGGAGAAGGCAGGTGCACAGTCCCAGGAGAGGTGGTCCGTGATAAATTGAAATGGCACCTCATTTCACTGCCACGGCGTCTGGTGCAATGACATGTGTGCTAAAGGAACTGGAATATTTTAATTTCGACACTCCTACCGCATTCAACAAGACCACCCAGTCTTAAACAAGCTTAACCACAGATGGAGAAAAGATCCAGAAGACAGAATCCAGGATTTTTTTTGCTTTTTAAACCAACATTGCAATTAAATGCAAATCAGAATTCTCTTTTTAAAAGGAGAAACTCCAAAATTGTTTTTTAGTCAACACTGCAATTAACTGCAAATCAGAATTCTGTTTTTAAAAGGAGGAACTCCAAAATTGCTTTTTGATCAATATTGCAATTAATTGCAAATCAGAATTCTCTTTTTAAAAGGAGAAACTCCAAAATTGCTTTTTAATCAATATTGCAATTAATTGCAAATAAGAATTTTTTTTTTTTTAAATTTTTGGCCGAGCCGTGAGGCATGTGGGATCTTAGCTCCCCGACCAGGGATCAAACCTGCGTCCCCTGCAGTGGAAGCGCAGTGTCTTAACCACTGGACCTCCAGGGAAGTCCCTTGAGAATTTTCCTTTTAAAAGGTGAAACTGCAAAATTTATTTGATTGTATTCAATCCCAATGAACTTATCTCTCACCTGCCTTGCTTGCCGACCATGAAAACCTCCCCAGCATTTAAGGAGCTGTGAAGTCCAAGTATTTACAAAGCAAAGTGATTCCAATGCCACAGAAATAGGTGGTTAACTTCCTTAAAGCGTTTAAGGTTTCACCTAAGAAAAGGCAACATCACTACTGATTCCTCCGAACTAGACTCTGGAGAGGAATCTGTTATTTATGCAAAGATAAATATTTGGGTTGGGTAACCGAGCGAATCCACTTGGCTTTGGGGAGAGGCCCTGCCCTCTCCTGCTGTCTGGCCTCACTGCAGTTGTCCTACGGCGTTCGCTGGCTCACCGCCAGTGTGTCTATGGACCAAATTGAAAGATCAATGAAGTATTAAGGAAGCAGAGGCAGCTGAGCCACTGGCAGCATCGTGGAGTCCCGGGACCACCCAGGGCTTTGAGTGAGAAGCGCACGGCTTGGCCGTGTGTCTACCCATCGCTCACGACCCACGTCGGGATGCAGAGATGCTGGGAGGGCAGACGATGCCCTCTGCAGACACCTCTGAAGAGAGGGGAGGATTTATTGACAGTGCTCGGCTCGCAGGGCTCCTTTGTCAGGCGCGGACCGAGCAGGTTTGTGAGAGAAACACTAAAATTAAGAAGAGAGGCTCTTCAATCTGAACAAGCCCTAAAACTAACTCTAGGTGGGAGACAAAAGAGAGCAACCTCTGAGGCCTATTTTCCATTTCAGCAGAGTCCCGGCTGGGGAATGGAGGGCTAGTTTTTTAACCAAAAAAACTACTAAAACTACTAAATTACCCGACGGCTGGCGTGTGGCTGTCTGCAGGTGTGCACCTAGCGGGGCTTCCAGTCTCTACTGGACCTGCAGGTCGTTAGGAAAAGTCCACCCGTATTTGAGGACAAGTGGCACAGATGTCTTACCTCCTGGTGGTCAGATGAGGGTTTGTCTTCCTTGGGTCTTTTGAATAAGAGCTATAAAGACTTCTTTGCAAAAGCCTTTTTTACTTTTTTTAAAAAGAAATCAGTGGCGTGCATGAAAAGTGAAAATGGCAGATCAAGATGTTTAAATATAAATACCTACCGGGGGGGGGGGGGTTCAAAGGCACGCTTCGGAACAAGCTTCTGAGAGGCTGAGCCTGCTGGCTGTTCTCTTGAAGGGGCAGGTGTGTACTGGACAGAGCTCTTCACCTTTGCTTTATCAAAGCCTGCCTGGCAGCGAGGCAGGGACCGCACCCCTTCACTGCAGGCTGCCCTACCCCCATGATAAATCGGATCACCCAACCCTGTTCTCCTTGATGCGTATAAAGGGAGTGACGCACACATGTTCATTGCCAGGATTTCTCCTTATGATTTAAAGATATTACAGGACTTCCCTGGTGGCGCAGTGGTTAAGAATCCGCCTGCCAATACAGGCGACAGAGGTTCGAGCCCTGGTCCGGGAAGATCCCGCATGCCACGGAGCAGCTAAGCCCGTGCGCCACAACTACTGAGGCTGCGCTCTAGAGCCCGCGAGCCACAACTACTGAACCCGCGGGCCACAACTACTGAAGCCCGCGAGTCTAGAGCCCGTGCTCCACAACGAGAGGAGCCACCGCAAGGAGAAGCCCGCGCACCGCGACCCCACTTGCCGCAACTAGAGAAAGCCCACACGCAGCAACGAGGACACAACACAGCCAAAAATTAATTAATTAATTAATTTTTTTAAATTAAGATATTACAAAGCAAGAGGTATTTCTGGAGCAGGTTTGAATAGTGCGATCCTTATCATTTGATCCACCTCACGCCACCTCACATTAAACAGCATATTAAGCCAAAATGGTTGAATTGAAGGCAGAACACAGAACCCGAGGAAGAGACTTTTTGTGACCTTAAAAACAGAAAAAGTTTGGCCTTTGGCTTTGGCAGGACATCGCTTATTCATGAGGAAGGATAGTACTCCCAGCTTTAGATGCCAAACAAGGGGAGGATGAGATGCTTGTGACCTCACTTTGGAAAATTTTCATTTTCAGTTCAGTTTTAGGTACTCACGATCTGAGGACCTCCTAAACATTAAATTCCAGATGAACCCAGGGGTGCAAACCCATTTTCAATTTCAGGAGATAAATAGTTGATGGGTGCATCCCTTTCAAGCCCTCAGGATCAGCTAAGAAAAAAGTGCATGGAGGGCTTCCCTGGTGGCGCGGTAGTTGAGGGTCCGCCGGCTGATGCAGGGGACATGGGTTCGTGTCCCGGTCTGGGAAGATTCCACGTGCCGCGGAGCGGCTGGGCGCGTGAGCCATGGCTGCTGGGCCTGCGCATCCGGAGCCTGTGCTCTGCAAGGGGAGAGGCCACAGCAGTGAGAGGCCCGCGTACCACACACACACAAAAAAAATGCATGGAGAACAGGATAAATGGGCAAAGGGAAGGTTGATTAGGATAGAGCAGACACACTCACCCCACCGTTGGTTCCTGTTACAACTAAGCCTTGGACAGAATATGGAAAGCAATGGCATGAGGACTTTAAAGGTAAGTAATAAGGAAGGGACAAGAGACAGAGAAGGAAACCAAACCTCAAAGGAAGGCCAGGCAACAATGGGCTCAGGGTGCTTCTCCTGCTGTATCTCCCGGCTCGTGGCCAGCCGGACCCCCAGGGCTGTGCAGCCCACATGGACAGAAAAAGCACCAAGGAAACCTCCTTATTGCGTCAGAGTCCCAGAGTGAGGGACCCTGCGGGGCACAGCTCAGGGCTCTGTGCTGGCCCCCCTCCAGCGAGCTCTAGGGACAAAGCTTTGTCACAAACAGTGGTGACAGTGGTTGCAGTCGCACTCCCAGGCTGGCTTCCCACGCCCTTCTGTCTGGGGAACACCTAGCCATGGAAATGAAGCAACACCCTGTAGGAGGTAAAACCCTGGGTTTCCAGCCAGAGCGCCAGGAAAAGGGGTCCCCGTGAGCAGAAGACTGTTGGCACAATCAAGGGGAGGAAGTGCTTAGACTAGGGGCTTCTTTGACACTATGTGTGATGCCCTCGGCCGGCCCAGAGCCCTGTTTATGTGGAGGGACTGACATCAATAGAACAGAAGCTACAGTCATTGTGAAAGATAAAGGCTACCACCCCAGAAACCAGACTGGCCCTTTGGAGGTACCCATGGGGGACAGACTAAAAAATAACACAGCGCAGTCCTGGAAAATTAAAGCTGGAACCACAGCCCCTAAAGGCAAGTTAGAATTTGTGATTTGAATGTAGCAAAAGCACATACAATGGAATATTACTCAGCCAGAAAAAAGAACAAAATAAGGCCATTTGCAGCAACATGGATGGACCTAGAGATTGTCATACTGAGTGAAGTAAGTCAGACACAGAAAGACAAATATCACATGATATCGCTTATATGTCAAATCTAAAATAAAAGCATACAGATGAACCTATTTACAAAACAGAAATAGAGTCACAGATGTAGAGAACAAAGTTACGGTTACCAGGGGTAAGGGGAGGGGGAGGGATAAACTGGGAGATTGGGATTGACATATACACACTAAATAGAATAACTAATATTCTAAATATTAAAATATTAGATAACTAAATAGATAGATAACTAAATAGATAACTAAAATAGATAACTAATAACGACCTACTTACTGTATAGCACAGGGAACTCTACTCAATACTTTGTAATGACCTATATGGGAAAAGAATCTAAATAGCGGATATACGTATATGTATAACCAATTCACTTAGCTGTACAGTAGAAACTAACACAACATTGTAAACCAACTATACTCCAATAAAAATTTTTTAAAAATAAATAAAGGGTATAGTATTTAAGTTATACTAGATGAGTAAGTTCTAAGGACCCCACTGTAAAACATGTTCACAGTTACCAATACTGTACTGTACACTTAAAATTTTGTGAAGAGGTTAAGATCTCCTGTGAACTGTTCTTAGCACACACACACAAAAATCTAAAAAAACCCAGAAAACTTTAGAAAATCTTTAAAGTTCTGAAGGAAAATAACTGTCAAACCAGAGCCTCCATCTAGCAAAAAAAAATGCCCTTTAGGAATGAAGCTGAAATAGACATTTCAATTCAAGGAAAACTACAATACATTGTCTCCAAGATCTGCTTTTTAAAAGAAATGCTAAAAGAAATTCTTCAGAGGGAAGAGAAATAATAACAGAGGGAAATGTGGAATTGTCAGAAATGAAGAAAGAAAAACAGAAAGAGTAAATACTTGGGTTCATATAATAGGATCATTTTCCTCCTCTTAAGTTCCTGGCAGTAAAGAAGCCTGTTGAAAGTAAAAATCACAAGGTTGTCTGAATATGTTTTAAAATAGTCATCCCTCAATCTCCACAGGATGTTGGTTCCAGGACCCCCTCAGATACCAAAATCTGTGGATGTTCAAGTCCCTTATATAAAATGGCATAGTATTTGCATATAACCAACACACATCCTCCCACGTACACTTTAAATAAATCATCTCTAGATGACTTCTAACACCTGATACAATGTAAATGCTATGTAAATAGCTGTAAACACGATGTAAATGATATACAAATCATTGCTGGACTGCAGCAATTTCAAGTTTTTTTGGAAATGTTGGAAAAGAATTTTTTTCTGAACATTTTTGATTCGCATTTGTTTAAATTTGTGGGTGTGGAACCCGCTGATACGGAGGACTGACTATAAACCTTATTTTTCAGGCCGGTTTTACATTCACAGCAAGATTGAGCGGAAGGTACAGAAATTCCCCCATACACCCACTTCCCCCCTACATATGGAGAGCCTCCCCCATTACCCACATCCCCCCACCACATGGTGCACTTGTTATAATCAATGACCCTACGTGGACACATCATCATCACCCAGAGTCTGTAGTTTATATTAGGGTTCACCCTTGGTGTTGTATATTCTATAGGTTTTGACAAAGTGTATTTCTCCATCTATTTGTATCATCTTTAATTTCTTTCATCAGTGCCTTATAGTTTTCTGCATACAGGTCTTTTGTCTCCTTAGGTAGGCTTATTCCTAGGTACTTTATTCTTTTTGTTGCAATGGTAAATGGGAGTGTTTTCTTGATTTCACTTTCAGATTTTTCATCATCAGTGTATAGGAATGCCAGAGATTTCTGTGCATTAATTTTGTATCCTGCTACTTCACCAGATTCATTGATTAGCTCTAGTAATTTTCTGGTAGCATCTTTAGGATTCTCTATGTATAGTATCATGTCATCTGCAAACAGTGACAGCTTTACTTCTTTTCCGATTTGGATTCCATTTATTTCTTTTTCTTCTCTGATTGCTGTGGCTAAAACTTCCAAAACTATGTTGAATAAGAGTGGTGAGAGTGGGCAACCTTGTCTTGTTCCTGATCTTCGTGGAAATGGTTTCACACAAAGGTACAATGACAGGTACACATCATTATAGTATGGGACAGCATATTTTCTGGGCCCTCAAAATCTTCCTGGCTCTGCTGATTCATCCCTCCCTCCCCTCTACCTCCTGGCCGTCAATGACCGTTTGCTGTCTCCATAGTTTTACCTTTTCCACAACGTCACAGAGTTGGAATCATACAGTAACCAGTCTTTTCAGATGGGCTTCTTTCACTAAGTCCTACGCATTTAAGGTTCCTCTGTGTCTTTTTCTGGCTTGATAGCTCATTTCTTTATAGCCGAATAATATTCCGTTGTCTGGATGGACTACACTTAATTAATCCATCATCTGCTGAAGGACATCTTGGCTGCTTCCAAGTTTTGACAGTTAGGAATAAAGCTTCTATAAACATCTGTGTGCACTTTTGTTTTTATTCTAATATGTACTTCCTTGCATTTTAGTAAAGATATTTGAATTATGAAATTCTAGTGAAGCAGACTGTACCAGTATTTCTGATTACTGAAGTCCATTGCTCCCATTCTTTCTTACTTTTCATTAAAACTTTTTTTTACTGTTTTGCACAAATGAAAATTTGAATAAATTTCACATTAGACTGATTACAACTGGAATTCACTAGATTCAAGGTCTCTTTGCCTCTATTAATGAAAAGAATTCAGTTGTATTTTGTTTGCAGAATTCCTTTGCAGTGACTGCAAATCCTTACTCTTCCTTGGAATTCTATCTTTCTGTAACAACATTCGCCAAGCCATGGGTGTGTGTGTGTGTGTGTGTGTGTGTGTGTGTGTGTGTGTGTGTGTTTCTGCTTGTGCTGAGTGTTAATGGCAGTAGGATGTTAATATGTGACTGTAATTAATCTCTAGCATCTAGATCAATGCTGCCTTTTAAACTTTCTATGATGAAATGTTCTATAAAAAAGAAATGTTTTATATCTGCTCTATCCAATACAGTGGTCACCAGGCACAAACTTGACGTTTGGCTGTTTGAAGTGAAGAAGTGAAGATTCCATTTAATTTAACTTAAATTGATTTATATTTAAATTTAAGTAGTCATATACAGATACCAGCTGTCATATTAGACAAAGTAGCCCTACAAAATATTCCTGTTGACTCACTGCCACATTTCCTAGACTAATTGCTACTAGTTGTTTGCATGCCCATCACAAACTTAAATATCACATAGGATTTTCAGTAGTCATGGCTCACGGACTCAGTAGTCGTGGCTCTCGGGCTCTATATGCAGGCTCAGTAGTTGTGGCGCACAGGCTTAGTTGCTCCGTGGCATGTGGGATCTTCCCGGACCAGGGCTTGAACCCGTGTCCCCTGCATTGGCAGGTGGATTCTTCACTGCGCCACCAGGGGACTCCCACCTAGGATTTTCTAGCACAAAACTTTAGACAAATTTGTATAAAATAGAAATATTTCCTGGAAAACATTCTAGATATTACACATGGCATCAGATACAAAGATTGTATCTCTGCCACTGGCCACAATGGGGTGCAATAATTATGAACTATATATCTAATGGCTTTGTATAAAATCAGGTAAACAACATTTTATATACCTTACACATCAATAACAATTTTATGTTACAGTATAGATGATTTACATGTTGTGATTATTTCTGCTGTGCAGCAAAGTGATTCAGTTCTACATATATATACATTCTTTTTCATATTCTTGTCCATTATGGTTTATCACAGGATATTGAATATACTTCCCTGTGCTATACAGTAGGACCTTGCTGTTTATCCATTCTATACATAAAAGCTTACATCTGCTAACCCCAATCTCCCACTCCATCCCTCCCCCCAACCCCTCCTTGGCAACCACAACTTTTCTCTATGTCTGTGAAACTGGTTGTTTCATAGATAAGTTCATTCATGTCATAGTTCAGATTCCATATAAGTGATACCATATTTGTCCTTCTCTGTCTGACTTACTTCACTCAGTATGATCATCTCTAGTTCCATCCATGAATATCTTAAATTTGAATGAAAAAAATATTTTAAAAAAATTTGAATTCAAAATTATTTTTCTTTTTGGTGTCTGTCTTGAAATAAACTTGTCACTGATATGGTTTCCCTGTAATGTTAATATTATTATAATAGTAATCTATTAATATTATCATAACATAATTTATGTCATACCTATTATAATTTAGACAACATACTATGTTGATTTTATATGATTATAATATTAATATCATGTTCAAAACCCAGCAAAATATATTTAATAGTGTATGACATCTCCAGGAATCAGGAGGAGAAAGGTTAAGAGAGGATATGAAATGTCCTTTTCTTCGAGCCAGCAATAAGCAGGGTTTCATATACAGCCTAGAAGTGATGTTTTTTTCTTCCTCTTCAAGGTAATGAAACATATCAGTAGCAGGAGCAACAAAAGCAGCATTTTATCATCATCAGCCGCAGCATCTGAGATCCAAGTGCATCCAGGATGCGGTACCAACCAAGGAAGTTCACAGGTCCCTTCATCAAATAATTTTACTGCATATCCCACTGATTAGTTTGCTTTGGGGTTTGTTTACACCCTTACTGTTGAGGGAATTGGCTTCTGTGCATTAACGGCTCGCATTCACACACAGGTATAGACTCTAGATCCTACTAAGTACTTGGGATCCTGATTCCGACAGGATAAACTGGGTAATTTTAGGCACGGGGCAGTTTCTGGAAAGTTCTGTGCCCCAGCAATGGCTTTGCCTTAGAGCACTGACCTCTGCCCAGTGGCTAACCATCATGACTGGCCTTGTCATCAGGCTGCATGCAACATTTAATAAGGACTACATGAAATTTGGGGCATTAAAAAAAGGAAACGGCAGCTTCCAAAGGGAGCTGCTGAACATTCGGTTGCTTCCAGAGCTCAGATATCCTGGCCTGTATCTCCTGCTGTTTCCTACAGGACTCCCACTGCATCTGGACTGCTCTCAGATTGAGATTAAAACTGAGCAGGACCCTTTGGGATCCTCTTGGGTAGATGAGTCCCCCCACCCCATGCCCCCTGTCTCTTGAAGTGAAAGGCTTTGCTTCAGGCCTCTCCAGAGTCTCAAAAGGCTGGCTTGAGAGTTAATAATTAGGAAAATGTGAACATGATTGTAAGAATAGCTTTTGGGCTGGGAAACTGGTAACCATGTGTACAACAGATCAGCCACATAGCACAGTCATAGAATCTTTAGTTCCTCCCTGAAGGACATACATAACAATGTCTGATGCACATTTATAAGTTGTTTTTATGGAAACCAGGCTCCCACCAGAAGAAAACTCCTGACCACCAGCACATAGACCCCAGACTACTTGGGAGCAGAAGGTTGATGACTGAGATTCCTGAAACACCATTCTGTTATCTCAGTACCAACCAGTCAGAAGAATGTCCGTGAGCTCATCACACACTCTGTGACCCTCACCCCTAATGTCACCTTCAAAAACCATTCCCTGAAAGCGCCTGGGGAATTCAGGTCTTTTGAGCTTGGTGCCCTGCAGTAAAAGCTGTACTTTCCTTCACCACAACCCGGTGCCAGTAGACTGGCTTTGCTGTGTGTCTGGTGAGCGAACCCAAGTTCGGTTCAGTAACAAGACATTGCAAAGCACCGTAATGAGTTGAACTGTATCCCTCAAAAATTCATATGTTGAAGTCCTAAACCCAAATACCCGAGAATGTGACCTTATTGGAAATTGGGTAGTTTCTGATGTACTTAATTATGATGAGGCCATTAGGGTGGGCTCTAATCTCATATGCCTGGCGTGTTTACATGAAGGGGATATATCTGGGCACAGACGTGCGCACAGGGAGAACAAGGCCATATGAAGAGGAAGGTGGAGACGGGATGATGCATCTACAAGCCAAGGAACATCAAAGATTTCCTGAAACCACCAGCAGCTAGGATAGGGATATAGATGCGAGTCTCCCTCCTCCCTCTGAAGGACTCAACTCTGCTGATCCCTTGATCTTGGACTCCTGGACTCCATCATTACGAGACAATACATTTCTCGTTTCAATAAGCCACCCAATTTCTGGCACCCTGTTACGGTACCCCTCAGAAATGGATACAGCCTCCCCCAAGTGGGAAAGCTCTGACACACGGTGAGACCCACTCGCATCCCGGTCTGAGTAGATGAGGTCCAGAAAAAAGAAGGGGAATTAGGATTCTTCTAAATTCACATGTCCTGCCCTGGATCATCTTCATAAGATGAGGGATGGTGTGGATTTCCATTCCCCGTACGGAAATCTTGGGGACTGGACCTTCTCCTGTTAGAAGAACACGTTAGGATCCAGTTCTCTGCATGCACTAGATTTATCAGTTTAGGGGTCAGCTACTTTTTTTGTGGTACACGGGCCTCTCACTGTTGTGGCCTCTCCCGTTGTGGAGCACAGGCTCCGGACGCGCAGGCTCAGCGGCCATGGCCCACGGGCCCAGCCGCTCTGTGGCATGTGGGATCTTCCCGGACCTGGGCACGAACCTGTGTCCCCTGCATCGGCAGGCGGACTCTCAACCACTGCGCCACCAGGGAAGCCCCGGGGTCAGCTACTCTTATGAACCTCGGCCACTGAGCTCTTGGGAGAGAACACCTGAGAAAGATGGTCCTGGTACCCACAAGAAAAAGCAACATTTTCTAGGCTTAGCATGATTCAAACCCATGTTTGTAGAGACCTATTCATTCCTCTAAGGAACAATCTGCAAAGCTTCAGCTCTTCCCCACACTAGTTTTATCATTTACACTCAACTTATCTCTACCGCCACAAACTCTCAAAGTTCTGCATTTTGATAATGGTTTTTGCTCATGTCTTGCCAACGTTCACTGTTCCACTCAACAGTTACCTTAAAATAAACACGTAGCCATCCTCCTAGGTCAGCTATAAATATTGAGGGGCTATGAAATCATATTTATTCCAGATTCCACGCAACCACTTCTGTCTCTCAAAGATCTCTGCATAGATCTCACTCAGGGTAGTCTATTATCGAATCCATTTTTGAATCAAGAGCTTTGTATGAATACTGCAGCCAAGAGTTTGCACCTGCATTTCTTTGACGGTCTTTATAGGCTTGCTATGGAAAATGTGGTCCATGTACCAGCAGTATCAGCACCATATGGGAGATTGTTAGAGCCTTGCAGGACATTTGGTCCTGTCCAAAACATCCATAAGACATTAGTTCCACTCCAAAAGATTCACGATATTTGCAGGACTATTTGGTCCTGTCCAAAACATCCAAAAAACATTTGGACCACGCCCAAAGGTCCTTGATATTTGGTGCTGTCCAAAACCATTTGGCATGAACCAAATATGCTGATGGACATTTTGGATAAGACCAAATTTCAAGGACCTTTTGGTGTGGACCAAATGTTTGTGGGCCAAACATCTTATGCACCAAATATCGTAGGGACCAAACATCTTACGGACATTCTGGACAGGACCAAATGTCTGCTAACGTGTGAGAGATGCAAAGAACTGAGCCCTTCATCAGAGCTACTGAGTCAGACTTAGTGTTTAGAAAGTAGTAGATGAATAATAATAAGAAAAGTTGGTTATGATTTAGTGTAAAATGCTAATGGTCTTAGAAGCTCTGCAAAGTCACATATCAGGGATGTGTCATTGTATGTCTGGACATCATGAAATTCAATGAAACCAGGTTAACAGAGCCAGGAAACAACTAGGATTCATAAAAGGGTGGAGCGGTAAGATTCTAGGCAATTCTCCACGTCCTATCATTTATTCTTTCAAGTTAAAATTCAGGCATAGACAATTCCACTAGAACAATCTATTTCTCCTTACATATAAATCAGGCATGATTATTCTTAAATAGGAACAGTCAGAATGTGCCGATACTCACTTAAATTGAGACTGAATAATGTTTCTTGATTAACAATACATTGAACGAAATGGTGGGGGGAGGGGAAATCAGAGTGCTTCTCTGTTCATTTTGTCTCTCGAATACTTGAAATTCAGTTAAATGGCGCATTTGCTCAAACGAGGCCCGTAAATACCCCATTTGACTCAGGATTCTTTTTACTGAAGAAATCTTTCACATCGTACCAATTGGTATGAGGGTATCAGCTGAGGTCGAGAGAGAAAGAATATTGAATTTTTAATTTATCATACCATCCTCCTGGTACTTTCTAATATTTTATGGCCGAGCCATTTTCAAAGGCTTATTAGGATCTGAACTTACCTACCCATCTTTTGTTTAGATTGATTGTCAATGTAATCCCGTAAATACTTAGCAACAGCAAATGGTGTGCTGCGGTGTTAATGCCTTGTGTTTGTTCCTTTTGAAAGAACATCCATGCATGTGGTGTAATCAAAGCGCTAATTGTTCAAGTATTCGTAGGATCTGGAGATGTTTCCTTCATATAGATCTTAAATACATTAGAATTCTATTTGGGGATGAATCTAATTTGGGGGAATTTTAAAGTATATTTATTCGAATATTTAATATTTACTTGCAATGTCACCCACGATACTGAAGGACATTTGTTCTGTATCTGCCCCTCCAGCACACACTATGGGATGTCTCCCTGCACCTCGTCGGCAGACGCACAAATGTCACCCATGGTCTTTGCTGGTGAACGGCGTTGTTTCTATGGAGGACAAGACAACTACGAAGAAAAGGTAAGAAAATGTTCTCTGACCCATGTCAAGTGCAGGTAAACGATGCTGACATTGGTTCTGCCAGGGAGAGGATGTCATCTGATGGAGGATAGAGCGGGGACAGATATTTTGTTTGTTTGTTTGTTTCTTTTTGCGGTACGCGGGCCTCTCACTGCCGTGGCCTCTCCCGTTGCGGAGCACAGGCTCCGGATGTGCAGGCTCAGCGGCCACGGCTCACGGGCCCGGCCGCTCCGCAGCATGTGGGATCCTCCCGGACCGGGGCACGAACCCGTGTCCCCTGCATCGGCAGGCGAACTCTCAACCACTGCGCCACCAGGGAAGCCCGGGGACAGATATTTCTAACGGAAAAAAAAAAGAAGAGCCATCAACATGAACTTATCTACAAAACAGAAATAGAGGGCTTCCCTGGCGGCACAGTGGTTGAGAGTCCACCTGCCGATGCAGGGGACACGGGTTCGAGCCCTGGTCCGGGAGGATCCCACATGCCGTGGAGCAGCTGGGCCCGTGAGCCACAACTACTGAGCCTGCGCATCTGGAGCCTGTGCTCCGCAACAAGAGAGGCCGCGACGGTGAGAGGCCCGCGCACCGCGATGGAGAGTGGCCCCCACTCGCTGCAACTAGAGAAAGCCCTCGCACAGAAACGAAGACCCAACACGGCCAAAAATAAATAAATACATAAATATTAAAAGAAAAAAAAAACAGAAATAGAGTCACAGGCATAAAGAACAGACTTGTGGTTACGGGGGGATAAGGACAGGGAGGGATAAATTGAGAGACTGGGATTGATATATACACAGTACTATATATAAAATAGATAACCAACAAGGACCTACTGTATAGCACAGGGAACTCTACTCAATACTCTGTAAGGACCTATATGGGAAAAGAATCTTAAGAAGAGTGGATATACATATACGTATAACTGATTCACTTTGCTGTACACCTGAAACTAACATGACATTGTAAATCAACTGTACTCCAATAAAAAATTTTAAAAAACAGTTAAAAAAAGGAAGCACCGTCATTCCCTGGAGCATATATACTTACTGCTACAAGAATATATTAAAATTCACTGTTCCAATTTTCCCTTGAGTTTCATGCTTAGAATACTTAGGAAGAGAACAAAAACTCGGTAAAACAGTTTGGAGAGTCTTGCATTACATCCGGATTAAATGTTCCTATCCGCTTTACAGGCCTGTGAAAATTTATACGTGCCTGTGTGTGTGTGTGTGTCGCCCGTTGTGCCCATGGATTTTACCCTGGGCTTTCCTTTTTATTTTACTTATTTAAACTTTTTTTTGGCTGCGCCGCGAAGCTTGCGGGATCTCAGTGCCCTGACCAGGGATTGAACGCGGGGCCCCTGCAGTGAAAGCGCCGAGTCCTAACCACTGCACCGCCAGGGAGCTCCCTTCCTTTTTAAAGATAGTTCCTTTAACTCCCGTTCCAAGGGACACATTTTGAGAAATAGATACCGATCTTTCAGCGGAATCCTCACTACAATATTTCAAAATATTGAAATGTTGTGAAAGTAATATCTCAACATGTCCATATTTTAACATTGTATACATTTCAGTGGTTTTTGAAGGTTATGGTAACTCAAATAAACACATGCATCTGTGATGTATCCGTAAAATGTGATGTCTGATCTTAATTCTTCACTTGCTTTTAGCACATCTTTATTAAGCGTCTTTTTTTCCAGCTGACTTCGAATACAAAAGCAGAGGTGTTTCTGAACCTTTGCCAAGGGCAGGATGAATGGGGCTATTTTGGCAAATTCAGACACAATGCTAGCGCCATTACCATAATGTGTGGTCTAAGAATTTAATTTCTTTTTCTAGCTGTGCC
The DNA here is from genome assembly GCF_000442215.2 of Lipotes vexillifer. Lineage (NCBI taxonomy): Eukaryota > Metazoa > Chordata > Mammalia > Artiodactyla > Lipotidae > Lipotes > Lipotes vexillifer. The sequence continues at coordinate 218,280 of NW_006770853.1, forward strand.
GGGCAGAACAGATGTAGCTCCAGGTTGAAGTCCCTTAGTGTAAGGTTCTGCCTGGGGTTGAGACTTGCCTGTCTGTCATAAATCCTCTCTTTCTCTTCTTGGAAGATCATTGCACCTCGAGCCAGTGACCGTGCTTGAAACACTATACTTGTCACAGAACTGGGGAAAGCACAGCAAACGGGGTGGTTCTACTCCAGACTCGCTCACAGTTGCGGAGGCTCGGCAACTGAGATTAAGGTGTCGGCAGGCAGCGCTGGAAGTTCTGAGCGAGACTGATCATCGCTCCTGTCTCTGCCTCTGTTGTCCACAGGCTCTTCCTCTCTGTCTCCCACCATCTTTGCCATGTGCTCAGTTCTGCCTCTTCCTGTGAGGGCCCCGGTCACTGGATTGGAGACCACCCCCTTTCTTCACTGGATGCTGTCCACAAAGACTCTATTTCCAAGTACGGTGACATGGAGGGTCCACGATGACATGGACAGTTGGTGGGGGGATGCTATTCCACGTGGTATACCATCACCCTTCCTTCCGTTGACTTTATTTAAAAAAAATTTTTTTTCTGATTGGAGTATAGTTGGTTTACGATGCTGTGCTCGTTTCAGGTGTACAGCAAAGTGAATCAGTTATACATATACATGTATCCACCCTTTTCTTAGATTCTTTTCCCGTACAGGCCATTACAGAGTATTGAGTAGAGTTCCCTGTGCTACACAGTAGGTCCTTATTAGTTATCTATTTTATATACAGTAGTGTGTATATGTCAATCCCAATCTCCCAATTCAGCCCTACCCCCACCCTTTATCCCCTCGTAACCATGTTTGTTTCCTACATCTGTAACTCTATTTCTGTTATGTAGATAAGTTCATTTGTACCCTTTTTTTAGATTCCACATGTAAGGAACATCACATGATATTTGTCTTTCTCTATGGGATGATCATCTCCAGGTCCATCCATGTTGCTGCAAATGGCATTTCATTCTTTTTTGTGGCTGAGTAATGTTCCATTGTACATATGTACCATGTCTTCTTTTTTTTTTTTTTTGTACCTGTACTTGAGTCCCTGCTTTTAAATTTTGGGGGTATATGTACAGAAGTAGAGGTGCTGGATCATACGGTGATTCTATTTTTAATTTTTTTTTTAACATCTTTATTGGGGTATAATTGCTTTACAATGGTGTGTTAGTTTCTGCTTTATAACAAAGTGAATCAGTTATACATATTCATATGTTCCCATATCTCTTCCCTCTTGCCTCTCCCTCCCTCCCACCCTCCCTATCCCACCCCTCCAGGCGGTCACAAAGCACCGAGCCGATATCCCTGTGCCATGCGGCTGCTTCCCACTAGCTACCTACCTTACGTTTGTTAGTGTATATATGTCCATGCCTCTCTCTCGCCCTGTCACAGCTCACCCTTCCCCCTCCCATGTATCACGTCTTCTTTATCCATTCATCTGTCAATGGACATTTCAGTTGCTTCCACGTCCTGGCTATTGTAAATATTGCTGCAGTCAGTTGACTTTAGAAGGACACAAAATGACAGAGTCTTAGAACAGGTTCCTTGGAAACAGAAGCTGGGATTCAGGTTCATCAGGGATCACTCATAAGACAGACACTTGAAAAAAGGGCAAGGGGCATTTGCGGCAACTTGGATGGACCTCAAGGGCATTTCACTAAGGGAAATAAGTCAGATGGAGAAAGACAAATGCCATAAAATTTCACTCATATGTGGAACATAATAAAGAAACAAAGGAAACAAAAACAAACACACAGAGACAGATAAGAGAGTAGTGGTTACTAAAGGGGAAGCAGGGTCGGGGGACAGTGAAACAGGTAAAGGGGGTCAACCCTACAGTGATGGATGAAAACTAAACTTTTGGTGGTGACCACACTGTAGTGTATACAGATGTTGAAATACGATGTGGTACACATGGAAATTATATAATCTTATAAACCAACATTAGTTGAATTAAAAAAATAACGAAAAAGAAGACGACAAAGAATGTATACGTATAACTGGGTCACTGTGCTGTAGAGAAGAAATTAAACACAACATTGTACATCAATTATACTTCAATAAAATTTTTCAAAAAGGAAAAAAATGGGCAAGGGGCAGGTTTGGGTAGGAGAGCAATGGAAATGTCATTGTGTAGCAGCAGAGGATTTAGCTGGTGCCTAAAGGAACTGGGAGGAAGGCTCAGCTCTTCAGGGTTTTCCACACTGAGGCCAGGGGTCTCACCTTTTAACCACCCGCCCCCTCAAGTCCTCATTAGCTGAAACCTGTAAGTGAAACAGTAAAGACAAACCATGGTTCTCTGAGGTTGGAAGCACCCCTGATCCAACTGCTGGCAAAACCCAAACATTACGAATGATGTTTGGATGGATACCAAGGGAGAAACATGGGGGGAAGTGACAGATTGGGAGATTGGGACTGACATACACACACTACTATATATAAACTAGATAATCAACAAGGACCTACTGTGTAGCACAGGGAGCTCTACTCAATACTCTGTAATAACGTATATGGGAAAAGTATCGTAAAAAACAGTGGATATATGTATATGTATAACTGATTCACTTTGCTGCTCACCTGAAAGTAACACAACATTGTAAATCAACTCTACTCCAATAAAGATTTTTTAAAAAGAATATATATATATGTATGCGTATAACTGAATCACTTTGCTGTGCACCTGAAACTAACACAACATGGTGAGTCAACTATAAGCCAATACAAATTTAAAAAAACAAAAAGAAGAAAAAATTGTAGAGATGAACTTATTTGCAAAGCAAAAATAGAGTCACAGATGTAGAGAACAAACTTATGGTTACCAAGGGGGAAGGGGGACATGGGATGAATAGGGAGAGTGGGAATGACATATACACACTACCATGTATAAAACAGATAATGAGAACCTACCGTATAGCTCAGGGGACTCTACTCAGTACTCTGTGTTGACCTAAATGGGAAGGAAATCCAAAAAAGAGGGGATATATGTATCCGTACGACTGATTCATTTGCTGTATAGCAGAAACTAACACAATATTGTAAAGCAACTACAGTCCAATAAAAATTAATTTTTAAAAAAGTTAGACAAGGAAAAAATCCATAATTCTATCTTTTCTAATTATATCTGTCATTTTTCTTTTTGCTATTATGACTTTTGTAAATCACTTTAAATCCTTTCTGGAAAGACCTTTGGTTTAATTGAATGAAAGTGTTTACAACATGGTTAAAACTGATGAGTAGTGGGACAGAAACAAAAAACAAAATGAAACAAAACAAAACAAAAAAACAAAAAACGAAGTCAATGACATTAGAACTGGGACAAGTGAAGGCCAGAGAAGGGCTTTCCTCTTAGACGATGCTAAGTGCGTTGCCTGTGTCTAGAATGCAGTTACAGATAACATATTGGCAAATAAAGTAAATGTTTTCTTAGTTAACAACAACAACGGAAAAAGAATGATGCCTGCCAATAAAATGAGAGCTTTCAAATAAACCCACGTCGTACGAGTCTGCAAAATACAATGATCATTGGCACCCACCACGAGGAAATGAAGATGGAGCCAGAAATAGACTATGGAATATTACAGCACTTTAGGGAGGTGTGTTGATTTTTTCTTCCACAAAAATAGCTTAAAATAGCACATAGAGCTGGATAGCATTTTAAAAGCCAAGAGAGAGGAGTGGTGCTGACCGGGAAGTACCATCCTGTTTAGAACTCCACAGTCCTAAAGGAGGGAGATACTGTTTTCCTAATCACCCGGAAATACTGTTCTTTGCTACCTGAATAAACAGAAATTCTCCATGCAGGAGAAGGGTCCTCTTCACATCATTTTTCAGAGGCTAATTTTCCTGAATCTGCATTTTGTAGCCAAGCAAAGAAATGTCATTTGTCTTCTGCACGTAAACCCTTCATTTTGTCACTTCTCCCCAGAAGTTTTCTTCTCTATTTTAACATTCCGATATGACTTCCGTTCTCTTAAAAATATCCTAATTCTTCCTTTTTAAAAATTAATCAATTAGTTAAATTCTTGACTGTGTTGGGTCTTTGTGGCGGTGCGCGGGCTTCTCATTGCGGTGGCTTCTCTTGCTGCAGAGCACCGGCTCTAGGCACTCAGGCTTCAGTAGTTGTGGCACGAGGGCTCAGTAGTTGTGGCTCGTGGGCTCTAGAGCGCAGGCTCAGTAGTTGTGGCACATGGGCTTAGCTGCTCCGTGGCACATGGGATCTTCCCGGACCAGGGCTCGAACCTGTGCCCCCTGCATTGGCAGGTGGGTTCTTAACCACTGTGCCACCAGCGAAGCCCAAAAATATCTTAATTCTTTCACTCATTCCTGTGGAGAGAACCAGCCATCTCCTTCTTCTGAGGAAAGGACAAGCTTTGCAAATGTCTCAATTACAATGTAGAGCTCAGAAGAAAACTGGAAACAAAAATAAACATTTCACCTTAAAAAAAGCAAATTTTTTAAAAGGGAAAATTTGTGTCATGTACTTTTACCACCATGAAACATCTATTTAAAATTATATATATATATATATGTATACAGATGTGTGTGTCTATATATATGTGTGTGTGTGTGTGTCTGTACATGTACATACAACTTAATAGAGATAAAAACATGAATTACGATGTTATAAAGGAATGAAAGTTTCATTTAAATATTGAGGTAGGACTGCTTTTCAATAAATCACCAGGGACTATACTAAATTCATGTGATACTATGTATAAAATAGATAACTAATGAGAACCTGCTGTACAGCGCAGGGAACTCTACTCCATGCTTTGTGGTGACCTAAATGGGAAGGGAATCCAAAAAAGAGGCAACATATGTACACGGAGAGCTGATTCACTTTGTTGTACAGTAGAAACAAATACAACATGGTAAAGCAACTCTATTCCAATAAAAATTAATTAAAAAAATATAAAGCACCAGGGATGAGATATCATGGAGTGAAAAGCACATTGCATCACCTCAGTTTCAGTGGAAGGAACAGAATCTCCTTACAGGCATCCCCAGCAGCTTGTAACTGAATGTAGGGAACCTGAAGCCTAGTGGATGGAGGCACTGCAGGTCACCACTAAAACTTCTGGGCTCAGGGTACCTGGACAGGACCACCGGTGGTGACGTTTCTACAGCCACCAAGCTGGGACTGGCACTGGCACTCTTTTTCTGGAGGACAGAACTGTCCTGAACTTGCATGCCTGCAGAAGCAGACAGAGGATGTCTGCAGAGGTCTGCACCAGGCTTCTCACGCCGTGTTCAAGTAACCGGGAGAGCCTATTTTTCACCCAGAACCATAGCTAGAAAGAATGCAGGGAGATGGAACATTGAGCTTTCCTGGTTCTGCGGCACAGAAGGACAGCCCGCATGGAGGGAGGGACAGACTGTCCATGCAGCATAAGCATGGACACCAAAGGTCCTCACCTGTCCTTACACAGGGTGCCCCGTTATTCTCCAGGCTCTGCACCCAGCCTAGCTTGGGTTCCCGTGCTCTCTCCTTAACCCCACTTTAATGGATGGTAATGAGGTGACAGTTGGCTACAATATGAATTGCCCTATAAATAGATAGGGCAACACACATGCACACACACACACACACACACACACACACACATACACACTCTTCCACACATAAACCACCAGGCAAGAAAGAACATATGGGTACCAAGTCCACTTCTCACGGTTGCCATGATTTCCCGCCACCATTCATGCCCCACCCCCTCGCGCCCTCGGCCTGTTCTGAGTCTCCAACTGCTGGGGTGACCGTATGTGGC
>NW_006770853.1:224172-226512 GCF_000442215.2 Lipotes vexillifer
GGGATCAGAACCCCTGCTGCCTCCGACCGGCTTAGGTCGTTCTAGTGGTTCACCTACTTTTCTACTAGGTGTGGCAGCATTAGGACTTACTGCAGGACAAAGCATGGGTTCCCGATGGCCGTGGCAGCCTTGTATCAACCGGGGTAAATGGGGTTGATAATTCCCACCTTTATCAGTTCTCCAGAGAAACAGAACCAGTAAGATATTTCTATGAACTGAACATATCTATATCTATCTACCTACCTATCCATCTATCTATGTGCATCCATATATCTATCATGTATTATTTATCCACATCTATCTATCCATCTGTATCTATACAGATCTCTATTTACAGCTCTAACCAGTTATCATCTATTTGTAATCTATATCAATTGATCTATCTATATGTACCAATCTACCTATCATCTGTCTATCTCCCAAATTTCAAGGGATTGGCTTAAGCCATGTGTGGAGGATGGCAAGTCTGAAATCTGTAGGACAAGACTCCAGGCTGGAGTAGTAGAGACTATAGTCTTGAGGCAGAATTTCTTCTTTCTCAAAGAAACATCAGTTTTTGCTTTTAAGCCTTTTCAACTCATTGGATGAGTCCTGTTCAACATTAGAATAAGTGGATTGACTTAATTGACTGCAGATGTTAAGCACCTGTGCAAAATAACCGCACAGGCATATCCAGATTAGTCACTGACGGTATAACTGGGTACCAGAGCCTAGCCAGGTGGACAGCTAAGGCTAGTACTCACACCACCACCCGCAGTCACCTCCCCTTCCTACTCTGTTTGCACATGGACATGAGAAACTTAACATCACCAGGACTTACAGATCAATAGGATCTTTTCAGTGCCCAGGTGGAAAGATTTCTTATTCTTGCTTCTACATTCTTGTTTATGCTTTCAACTATGGCTTCTCTTTTTTCTATTTTACGAAACCAACATTATTGATACATTTTTTTCAAATGGAATTTATCTTGTTAAGGCAAGGTACAGTTGCATGATTATTTACTCTGTTCATACAAGGATTACTTAGTAAAGAGAAATTGCTAAAAAACTATTTTGCCAATTTTCACCATGTAAATTCTAAATAAATAACGTATGCAAAGGCTCTGCTCAAAAAGAAAAAAGAGGGCTTCCCTGGTGGCACAGTGGTTGAGAGTCCGCCTGTCGATGCAGGGGACGCAGGTTCGTGCCCCGGTCCGGGAAGATCCCACATGCCGCGGAGCGGCTGGGCCCGTGAGCCGTGGCCGCTGAGCCTGCGCGTCCAGAGCCTGTGCTCCGCAGCGGGAGAGGCCACAGCAGTGAGAGGCCCACGTACTGCAAAAACAAAAACAAAAAAAGAAAAAAGAAATAACTTTGGCAGATTGTCCAGTAAGTAATTAAAGTTGATTGCAGAATCGCAAAACCAATACTTCTAAAAATATATTCATGTTATTGTTTCATTGCTCAGTGAGAAGAAATGATGATATTCTACAAAATACGTGAAAGTAAAGAAATTCCACAACACTAAAATATACATTGTGTATTTTTTATTTGTTCCAGAAGACAGTCAGTAATTTTCAGTCTGGTTCTTTTTGGAGTACAAGTCAACATTTCTTTCAATCAAACCAATTCATTTTTTTCACAAGACTACCTTGTGAAATTGTAAGAAAAAGATCCCTTTTACGAGATTTGAAGGAATCTGTTGCACTCGAAAAATAATTTATACTGTGCTGAGGAACAGCAGTGGGACAAAAATGATGCCCATTCAATTTCTGTACTATTACAAGTCCAAATAAATGGGGAAAAAAAAGGCTCCAGTTGTATTTCATGAAATATGTGCAAATACAGATATTTAAACTGGAATCCCACTCCAGTGCTGGAAGGAGTAAATCAAAACATCACCCAACAGAAACTGGCAAAGCAAAATACGAATTATGAGAAAGTGCAAAGTTTATATCAAGTTATGAAATAGAGGATGAGCAATCAATGACTATTAGCTCATAATAAGCCACACAAACTAAAGGAGATATTGGTCACATTATTCCAATAGTTTCAACCTCAGTAAATAAAAGAAATTGCTTCCGTTCAACAGGCTACTCATCTAGACATTACTGTGATCCAGCTCATCAAAAAAGATATAAAGTATTTCTTTAACAATCAGATTAAAAAAGTAGGGGGCTTCCCTGGTGGCGCAGTGGTTGAGAGTCCGCCTGCCGATGCAGGGGACACGGGTTCGTGCCCCGGTCCGGGAAGATCCCACATGCCGTGGAGCGGCTGGGCCAGTGAGCCATGGCTGCTGAGCCTGTGCATCCGGAGCCTGTGCTCCGCAAAGGGAGAGGCCACAACAGTGAGAGGCCCGCGTACT
>NW_006770853.1:226584-243014 GCF_000442215.2 Lipotes vexillifer
GAGAAAAACCATATGATCATCTCAATAGATGCAGAGAAAGCTTTTGAAAAAAAAAAAAAAAAAAAAAAAAAAAAAAAAAAAAAAAAAGTAGGCAACAGGTCATCACAATTCCAAAAATATTTTAATTTAATTTTTTTTAAAATGTAATAAAAATGTAAACCTATTGCTTGGAATTGTAAGAAGGGATTTGGTTCACTGATTTCCAGCCTGTCCTACTTTCAGGTAGTAAGATATATTTCTATGGATACTATATTTGTTTCAATTTTACCTAGATCATATTTTAGGATCAATATCTCCTATCTATAAATGTTTGCTAACTGATATCTGTAAGTTGCATTGTTCTCAATGTAAGGTTAGCATTTTCCCCATCTGTTAAGCATATGTTATACATGACACAGCAATGGAAGACATGAATGCAAGCGTTCAATGATGTTTAAAGGGGATAAAGGGAAATGTAGAAAATACGTATTGAAAAGGCTCATTTTTTCTCTCCTGCCAGGTTCCTCCACCCCCATGAGTCAAGGCTGTCCTTGAACTTATTCCAACCGCCAGCCCTGCGGTCAGATCAACAACAACAATGACTTTAAATTGGACGAAAAGTTAAACTTAATTATTTAGCAAAGCCTCCCAGCAGACATTTCATTTTTGAAGATAACACCTCAACAGTGTCTAATGCAGTCATGGACAATAATATAAGCCATATGATATTTTAAAATGTCATGACTTAATAAATGATGAAATTGGCTATAATTTTTATGATGTATGAACAATAATAAAATGATAAATGTGAAATTCCAAATTCATAATTTTGTAAGAGTAACTAAGTCGCTTGGGCAATCAACGATTTGAAGATTACATGAGCCACGACGAGGATGAATTTGTGCTGGGTTTTGGGGGTTCAATGACTCCCTCAGCTACTAAGTTAGGACACTGCCTAAGTGGCATGTAGGGAAGCAAGAACTTAAAGGGGTTCTTGTATCTCTGAGTTAGGTACCTCAGAGTCTGGGTGTAAGGAATCAAATCTAATGGACCCATTTGTGGGATGAGTCATCCCAAGAATGCTGACAACAAAGACATGATATTGAAGAAAAGGCCAGGTGAATTTGTCCTGCTTCTATCTCTTGTTTGTGACTAGAATACTTGATATGTAACCTGCATGTACAGTATACAACACTATAGGACCTTGAGTAAATAATTCTTATGTGAAGAAATATAGGGGCTTCCTGGGTGGCTCAGTGGTTGAGAGTCCACCTGCCGATGCAGGGGACGCGGGTTCGTGCCCCGGTCCAGGAAGATCCCACATGCCACGGAGCAGCTGGGCCTGTGGGCCACGGCCGCTGAGCCAGCACGTCCCGAGCCTGTGCTCCGCAATGGGAGGGGCCACAGCAGTGAGAGGCCCGCGTACCGCAAAAAAGAAAAGAAAAGAAATATAATTGTTTTCTTTACAAGAATTGGAGCAACACCTCTCATTCATTGCTGGTGGGAATGCAAAATGGTGCAGTCACTCTGCAAGGCACTTTGGCTGCTTTTTACAAAACTGAGCATACTCTAAGATCCAGCAACCAAATTCCTTGGTATTTACCCAAAATTATGTTCACACAAAAACCTGTACATGAATGTTTATAGAATCTCTATTCCTAATTGCCAAAACTGAGATGCCCTTCAGTAGGTGAACGGATAAATAAACTGTGGTCCATCCAGACAATGGAACGTTATTCAGCACTAAAAAGAAATGGACTCTCGGGCTTCCCTGGTGGCGCAGCGGTTGAGAGTTCGCCTGCCGATGCGGGGGACACCGGTTCGTGCCCCGGTCCGGGAGGATCCCACATGCCGCGGAGCGGCCCACAGCGGGAGAGGCCACAGCAGTGAGAGGCCCGCGTACGGCAAAAAAAAACCAATGGGAAAAGCCTACATACCATTCATTCCATTCATTCATACCATTCATGTCATTCCAACTCCATGACTTTCTGGAAAAGGCAAAACTATGGAGACAGTAAAAAGATCAATGGTTGCCAGGGTTGGGGATGAAGCCATGAGTAGGGGGAGCACAGAGGATTTTTAGGACAGTGAAGCTACTCTGTATATGAGGCTATAATAGTGGGTCACAGTCTCTACACATCTGCCCAAACCCATAAAATGTACAACACTAAGAGCAAGCCCTATTATAAACTATGGACTCTGGGTGGTGATGATGAGGTGTCAGTGTACGTTCGTCAATTATTAACGAACGTACCACCTGGTGGGGACACATAGCAGGCGAGGCTGTGCCTGAGCTGGGGCAGGGGGTAAGTGGGAAATTTCTGCACTTTCTGCTCCATTTTGCTGTGAACCTAAAACTGCTCTAAAACAATAAGGTCTTTAAAAATAGTCATAAATCATTTCTTGGAAGAAGAGTATTATAAGCTCATCGCTGTGGGAGGATTTCTGGGTGTTTCCTGAGTCTAACAGGAGAGATGCTGTCTGGTCTTGTCTTTTAGTAACTCATCCTTTGTGTGCTGTGCCGATAAGAGCTGTGTTAGGACAAGGGGCAGGCAGAGAGGTAAATACAGCTGAGACACTGTAGAGCCTAAGTAATAATTCATTCCTACATAAAGCAACACGTTTGCTTAACATATAAAGAAAAGTGTGGAAGAGCATAAAAATGCATGTTCACTGTAATCACAATGTTAAAAGTTGTATTGTCCTGTACACATAGATAGGTGGAGAGATAGAGACAGACAGATGGGTAGATAGATAATAGATTGATAGATGATGACAGACAGAAGGATAGACAGATGTGTAGGTGGGTAGGCAGATTGATGAATAGATACATGGATGATAGACAGGTAGATAGATAGATGATAGACAGAATTGATGGATAAATAAATAGATGGATGGGTACATAGATAGATGATAGAGATAGATAGGATACATTAGATAGATTAGAGAATAGATGGATAGACAGATGAGAGAAAGAAAGAAGGAAGAATAGATAATGATAGATATGGACAGATGAAAGACTGACAGATTTGGTAGATGTTAAAGAGATGATAGAAAGAATGGATACATGACTGACAGATAAATAGATGATAGATAAATAGAGATAGAGGAACAGATTTATGTATAGGCTGCATACACGTGTACATCTGTTTAAAGTAACAGTGTATAGATTATATTTTACCTGGTTTTCGCAGTACCATGTCATAAATCCTGTCTAAACTTCAACGTATATGTAGTTGGTACTTCTAGAACGTTGGCCTCTCAAATCCTTGAACTTCTCTCCTGCATGGATATATCCCTTTCCCCACCCCAGGCTCCTGTTCCTGGTTCAACACTGCACCATCATTCCAAGTGACTGCAACGCTCACCCCCTCTGATTTCAGGTAACTTCTGCAACTGCCACCTCCTGTGTCTCAGGTTCACCTCCTCTGCGACCCTGATCTGAAGAACCTTTGTGTTCCAGGCCATTAACAGCCCCGTGGGTCTCTCTGTCCTGCCCCCCGTTGGATTTCCTTTCCTCCTTACACAGCATCCACTCCAAGGTGACTCATGGATTTACAGTCTCAACTTAGCTCCCCTTCCCGTTGTCCAACTGAACCAAGAAAACTAAGGACAAAGAAATTGGGACAAAACAGAACAAAAAGCCCTGGGTAAATCTACCTTTCTGTTGACTTGGCTGCTAAATGCATGCAGCTGAACAGGACCGGAGACCACACCATCTTCATGAGTGGCCTCATCGGAAGCGTGTAACCTGAGTCTGTCCTGACGTCTACTGTTTTCCTGCTGGTGACTATGTGTGACCTGTGTTATGCCCCAAATGTAGCCCCTACATTTGTGATTCTGGGACCTCTTCTGTCCTTGTTAACTGTTCAAGGACATCCCTCCAAAGAGTCTGTCCCTTTCTCTCTCTCTCTGGCTTATTTCTCTTTCTCTCTTTCTTTTCTGTCTCTCACGATCCCTTGCCTTCTTACATTTTTTTCCTCAAATATATTTGTGAGCATCCCCACCCTGCCAAATCCTTTCTGCCCCACAACTCTGAAGGGAAATGCCCCTCCTATTCCAAGTTGCCGCAGGATGAATGGTAAAGGAATGGGGAGGCTACCGTCTTCCTAAAATACCACATGACACTAATTTTCTTTCATTTGTCACACTTCAATTGATATATAAACAGTGGTGAAACTTTACATTTTAAGAGCTGTGGCTAAATAACATATTATAAATTAGAGGGTGTTAAAATCACAGGGGAGGTCTGGAGTCATTGGAACCAACAGAAAACAGTGATTCTCAACTGGTGAAGGATTGCCCCCGACCAGGGGACATCTGGCAGTGTCTTCAGGCAGTTTTGCTTGAGCTCCTGGCACCTGCTGGATGGAGACCAGGGATGCTGTTCCACAGCCCACAGGGCACAGGACACCTCCCTCCACCACCACAGAGAATTACCCAGGTCGATATATCAGTAGTGCTGAGGCTGAGAAACCTTTGTCCCAGTAACGGGGTAGAGCTAATTTTAGCCTGAATCACCTGACATGGACATTTCTCCTTGGCTTTATTATATGCTTCCAGTACCCATCAGTTATTGGTTTTTAAGCACATTTGTATTCTCGAATTGGACCTTCACGCTCTAGGGGTCTCTCCATGGACAAGCACACTGGAAATGTGTCACAGGAGAGCACTGGGGTGTGGAAGGAGACGTGTGCAGATTGTCTAAATACGGCAGCTGGATGAACTTTCAACTTCTCATCGCTCTGTGCCTTGTAGCTTTACCCTTTTTGTGGGACTCTATAGAGGGCAGCGGTTTGGATACGATGTCTAGGCCATGGGCCTCTCTCTTCAGTTCATCTACATAAAGCGTGGAGAATGTGTTCAACTTTGCTCTGGTCCCCAGGGGAAACCGACTGCAAGTTTCCTCAGTTCTCCTGTTGGAAATGATCCATTCTGTTGGAGACCATAAGACCACAAAACAATCAAAATTACATCTAGGACTGATGGTTTAGGGCTTCCTCTAAGTGCCCACAGGTTTCTCATCATTCTCTGCTTCAGCTCACTCATGTGAGAGGCTGTCTGGGATTGGGGGGGTGGTGAAGTTTTACTTGGAATTCAACAGTTTTTTGTTTGTTTTTATTTATTGTTTTTTGGAGTAGAGTTGATCTATAATGTTGTGTTAGTTTCAGGTGTACAGCAAAGTGAATCAGTTATACGTACACACAGATCCACTCTTTTTTAGATTCTTTTCCCATATAGGTCATTACAGAGTATTGAGTAGAGTTCCCTGTGCTGTACAGCAGGTCCTTATTAGTTATCTATTTTATATATACTAGTGTGTATGTGTCAATCCCACTCTCCCCGTTTATCCCTCCCCGCTGCCTTACCCCCAGGTAACCATAGGCTGCTTTCTTCATCTGTAACTCTATTTCTGTTTTGTAGATAAGCTGGAAATCAACAGTTTTAATTGTTTATGCATATTCCTCTCAGCAATTAAGTGGAAATGGATTCCATGCAACGTGTCCACAGGTAAGAGATGGGGGATTTTAGCCAGTTTCTACATGTCAAAAAAGGTACATCTGTTGTATTTCATTTAATTATATTAATTTTAATTTAATACACACTTAAATTATATTAAGTGTATTTGTGCATCCCTTTGTACTATGTATGTTCACATATGAAGCCATACCAACAACTTAAAGCTGATTCTCTCTCTCTCACTATATATTATTGTAATTAGAGCCAGAATATTTTCCACATTATCATACTTCCCGATTTGAGTTCAATTAAAATGTCCTAATGGGGCTTCCCTGGTGGCGCAGTGGTTGGGAGTCCGCCTGCCGATGCAGGGGACATGGGTTCGTGCCCCGGTCCGGGAAGATCCCACATGCCATGGAGCGGCTGGGCCCGTTGAGCCATGGCCGCTGAGCCTGCGCGTCCGGAGCCTGTGCTCCGCAACGGGAGAGGCCACGACAGTGAGACACCCGCGTACCACAAAAAAAAAAAATGTCCTAGTAAGAAAAAACTAATTTTCTTAGAAATAATCTCCAATCAATTATTATTAAATGACAGGTTGTGCCTGCTTCATTTAATGAGAGAAACAGAATTTAAACAAATGAACTCTGGGAACACTTGCTTCTTTCAAAAATCGAGTCTCCTAATCACATTTATTAAGTAACTGAAGGTATTGAAGAGAGTATGCAATTAACAAATTTAACTTGAGAAACTCACCACTCTGATACTAACACTTAGAAGATGTATTTGAGAAAAAAATAACTTAGTCTTATGCTATATACTTTTGAATGCCTCTTCCCATTTCCGTGTGAGATGTGACTTTTTTTTAAAGTTTCTTATTTTTAACCTCATAATTGATGATGATTAACAGAGTGCTGTCTTTCTTATCAAGCTAAAATATATTTAAGGATTATCGGTTTTATGTAAAAATCTTTCCAAATGCATGAACTAACTTCCGTCTATTACCCCTCCTCTCTCTCTCTCTCTCTCTCTCTCTCTCTCTCTCTGCTATAGCTAATTCTAAAAGCAAGACTGAGAACCTGGATTTTATTTAAAATTTTAATATGCATTTAACACAGCATTTTTTTTTTTTGCTGCTCCCATCAGATTTAATGTAGCACTCATAATTCCACTGCAAACCAGGAATTCTAATAATGCAAAATATGCACTTTCTACAATTTACAGTCATCTTCTCAAATTCTAAATAGAGAGTTCTTTCTTGAGTCCCAATTTTACGTCCTCAGAATAGCCACTGCAGGCCAAATCTGCACACAATTTACTATCGAATTAAAGTATGCCTTGTTCTTCAAGGCAGTTAGTGAGACTTTGCACAACAGAATCAGAAGTGCAGTAAACAAGAGCATATGTATCATGATCAGAAGTTATATGCTTCTTCCCTGTTTTAGATGTTATGACACAAATAATCAGATTCGATCCCCCTTATGGCAGGCAGAATAATGGCTCTGTGAAGATACCCACATTTATGGGACCTGTGACTGTGTCACCTTACATGGAAAAGGGGACTTTCCAGAGGTGGTTAAGGGTGTAACTCTTGAGGCACAGAGAATATGCTGAGTACCCCAGGTGGATTCCACTTCAGCACCTGAGTCCTTAACAGCAGACACTGTTTCCCAGCTGTAGTCAGAGGGAGCTATAACTACGGAAGAAGCATCAGACAGATGTAACATAGCTGGCTTTGAAGATGCAGGAAGGGGCCTTGAGCCAAGGAAAGTGGGCACCTCTAGAAGATGGAAGAGGCAGGGAAATGGATTCTCCTACAGAACCCCCTGAAGGAATCAGCCCTGCGGGCCTTTTAATGTTAGATGGCCATGTTGGTTTTCTACAGAACTGTGAGGGGAAAAACTAAAATAAACATTTGTGTTGTTTTAAGCCATCAAGTTTCGGGAAATTTGTTACTGTTGATGGCATAGTCTTCTGATGTGATCTCGGTCCATTGCTCCATTCTTGTAATAATTCAATCATTCTAGATTACCCTATGTCCCACCAAGCCCCAGGGATGCCAGCTCCTCCCTGGTATCCCACATGCCTCACCAAGCCCTAGGGATGCTGCTGTCTCCTTACTGGTACCCAACATGTCCCACCAAGCCCTAGGGATGCTGTCTTCTAACTGGTACCCAACACATCCCACCAAGCCCTAGGGATGCTGTCTTCTCCCTGGTACCCACACACCTGGGCCCCTCTGGGCAGAGACCATGCTGACTTGCCCTGAAGGGCCCCTTCATTGATTCTTTACCCCCACTGATTCCTGTGCCCACCTATGCCGCCTTCACACATTATTTTCTTGTACTCAACTCAGATGTGGCTTCTCCTAATCATTTAAGTCTTTCTCGAGCTTTCTCATCACACATGAAACCAGCTGTCTGTGATAATTGTGCTATAAAAAATATACGTAATGAGTCTATGTTGCTGGTTCCTGGCACTGAACTCCTAAAGCCTTTGTAATTTCCTGAGGGATAGAGGCGAGAGGAGTGATTAAGCAACTTTTATGATTCATAGTAAGTTCCTTTCAATCTTACCTGAGTTTATGCTAATGGGGTGACCCCGTCACGGGCCCCTAGATAGTTTCAGGATAGGGGAGGGTCACCAGAGTAGCCGACTATGTGACCACAGGATTGGAACTCTCAGCCCCACTCCCTGACGTCTGGGAAGAGAAGGGGGCCTGGAGACTGAGTTAATCACCAAAATGGCCAATAACTTAATGAATCACACCTATAGAATGGAGGCCCCATCTACGCCCTACAGGAAGGGGTTCATAGAGCTTGCACGATTGTGAATACATCTACACGGAATGCCCCAAACTCCATGGGGACAGAAGCTCTTGCGCTTGGGACCTGTCCAGACCCCGCCCATCTCAGGATTCATTTGCATGCTTCAGAATATGTTTGTAATAAACCGGTAGTCAGTGGTTCCCTGGGTTCTCTGATCAGTTGTAGTGAGTTATTGAACAAGAGAAGGGGGTCATGGGAGCCCCCGATTTGTAGCCAAATTGGACAGAAGTGTGGGTAATCTAGGGACCCACTGCCTGTGGTTAGTGCCTGTCATGGCGGCAGGCTTGTGGGACTGAGCCCTTCACCTGTGAGGTCTGCATCAGCTCCAGGGAGAGAGGGTCAGAACTGAATCAACTTGTAAGACAGTTGGTATCTACAGAGAATTGGAGACTTGCTTGGTGTAGAAAACCCACCTGCTGTCCCATTGTCTGTGGCATCTATAAATGATGCATGCATCCTACACATCAAGAGGCTTTATTCACAGATTTTGTTTACACATTTTTCTCCATCGTGATCCCTCGCATTAAATATAAACGCTAATCAATCAAGCAAATAATTTCTTGTGAAAGGCACTGAGAAAGAGGAACCATATCAGCAAATCCTTTGTTAAGCAATGTCTCTGGGCCTGACGGGCAGTGCCAGAAGGGAGAAATGCAAATGGTAAAAGCATAATAAACACAGTCTCTTGCCCTCATGAAGCGCATGGCCCAAGAGTGTGGAAAACTCTGGTCAAAAAATAAATAGGTGTAAAATTACAATGATGGTAAGTGATCTGAAGGAACAGTAAGTCGTTTCAAGTGAGAATAATTGGGTAGAAGGATCAATCCTGCATAGACGGTCAGTAGAGGTTCTGCTGAATAAATATCATCTACAGTCGCTCACGAGAGGTTCATGTTTCATCTGGGGTCTGAAGGATGAAAGAGTTAGTTTGGTGAAGAGACGTGAAGGAAACCTCTCGGGGTAGGCTGACGTCCTCCGCGCCCCTTGGCGGTGACACCAGGCGCTTTCCAAGAACTAAAGAATGGCCAGTGAAGACCCAAGATAAAGAAACTCCAGTAAAAGAAGGAGTGATAGGATCCTGCGTTATGGAAAATACCATCTGATGGACAGGCACCGGATGGAACTTCAGAATAGATGGGGAAGGGGAAGGCAAAGAGACCGAGCAAATCAGGAGACAGTTGCGTCATTGAAGACAAGGGAAGAGAATGTTTCTAGTCACTGGGACTGGAGAAACATGAGGAATATTGTCCAAGAACCCAGGAAAGGACCAGACATTTTCTGCTGCATTTCCTAATGCAGAGGTCAAGGACACTTGTGCAAAATCTACTGAAATAGAATGAATGAACAGGAGAAAGTGGAATAAAGCAAATGAAGGAAATAGGTGTTTAAGAGCAGGGTCTGTCCCCTTATTTACACAATGCCAAAAAGACAGTAAGCATGCAGAATTATTCCTTAACTGAACACGGAAGCTGCGAGCTGGTTTCTCTTCTTAATGTCTGGTACTTAACGTATCAGAGGGCAGGGTCCACACCTCCACGTAAGTCTCCCCTTCTCCATGAGAAAAATAGGACCAGCCACGCACAGCACGCTCCAACCTCCCTGAGAGTCAGCCAGAGATGGTCTGTCCACCTGGAATTCACTCATCTCTAGCTCTTTCTCCCGACTCTAATGCTCATGCCTCATGACATATGCATAAGAGAGAGAAAAACCCATTCTCTCAAGCAAAGCAAAAATGCCTGGACACTTTTAGATGGGCCCTAAGAATTTCAGGGGAGGTTTCAAGATGGCGGGGAAGATATACTTTCCCTTGGCGACTCTGTGATGCTTTAAGCCTTGTCCTAACTTTGACCATGACCAAGAAAAGTTCAAAACACACCAGAAGGAATCTCACACTTCAAAGCAATGACTCTGACAGCCCATTTTTTTAATACATGGCATATGGACTCACCATCTGCCAGGTACACCCCAGGGTAAGGATCTGTAATGGTGAAGAAACTGACCATTAGAAAAATGATTAAATACAAGGTTCGTCCAAATGACACATATGTCCACATGCATCTCAAATCAACTCCCAATTGCAAAGAACATGTGAGCTTTCTGTTTTTTCACCCCAAACCCTCCCTTCATTCAGTAATCTAAAACTAGCAAGTCATATCTTTTTTTTTTTTTTTTTTTGCAGTACGCGGGCCTCTCACTGTTGTGGCCTCTCCTGTTGCAGAGCACAGGCTCCGGATGTGCAGGCTCAGCGGCCATGGCTCACGGGCCCAGCCGCTCCGCGGCATGTGGGATCTTCCCGGACCGGGGCACGAACTCGTGTCCCCTGCATCGGCAGGCGGACTCTCAACCGCTGTGCCACCAGGGAAGCCCAGCAAGTCATATCTTAATCCAACTTTTTAAATCACATGAGCTATGTAAAACATATAGAAGCAGAGAGATAACAGGAAAATATTTAAAAATGGAAAAGTATGACTTTAATGGAAATAATCCTTAGAGTGGACTGAGATTAAATGATTCTGAAGCTAATTCACATTTCTGTCTGAAAATTAAAGCATTAAAGCTCTATACAGTTAAATACTGTCAGAAGGAAACTGTTTTTCTAAGACCAATTATATTCCTCGAGCAACAGAAATCGTTTAACCTTTCAAGGTTATGGCAGAAACTACATGATAAAGATGAGATTAAAGAAGAAAGTCAAATCCCCATAACTGTACCATTCCAAAAAGATGAGCTTCTGAAAGAATAAGAAATTAATACCAACACAAAGTGTATTCTAGGTTACATTTCATAAATACATAAATGTATGTGGTATATTAATTTAAAATATACAGCCTTCATTTCTGGGTCCATTAAGCATATTTTTTTGCACACATATGTTTATACATGTGTATGTATATGTACATACAAATGGAAATACCTATATTCAAATACAGGTATGTGTGGGAGATAAAGAATTGAACACAGGATAATATCATCTACACCACTTCTTGAAACTCTTTTATTGAAGCAAAATCTATGCAGTAAACCAGAAAAGCACAAACTGTGCAGCACCCAAAATACCACAAAGTGAATACCCCCTGCACCACCAATTAAGAAACAGGATATTTCAGGCACGCTACAAGTAGTGCGGCCACTCTCAACGATTGTCGCCCCTACCTCAGCAAAATGTCTACATTCTACCATCAAATACCTGTTTTGCTCTATTTCATATTTATATACATAACTCAGAAAGACACATTGCTTTGTGTTTGTCATATTACACTCATTAGCATGCTTATGGGATGCAACCACATTGTGCCCTGTGGATGGGATCCACTGACTGCCATGCTCATGTATAGGAAAATATATGTCTATATTTTAAAACCCAAAAGTCAGTGTTATTTTTTAATTATTTAAATATTCATAAATATATATGTTCATGTATATATGTGTGTATAAATATACATAAATATATGTGTATATATATTCATGGATTTATATATGTGTGAATATATATATATATATATATATATATATATATATGCAGTGTGTGTGTATATACACACACACACTCTTTATCCATCGGGGTGGTTGATTTTACATGTCAACTAGTCTGGGTTGACTGGGTGCCCAGATATTTGGCAAAACGTGATTCTGGGTGTGCCCATGAGGGCACTTCTGGATAACATGAGCATGTGAATCAGTGGGCTGTATCCAGCAGGCGGCTCTCCCCATTGTGGGTGGGCCTCATCTAATCAGTTGAAAGTCTGATGAGAATAAAAGGTCAAGTAAGAAATAGTGTTCTCTCTCTGACTGCCTTACAGTCCTCTCTCTGGGCTTCGGACTCGGGATCGTACTGGAAATTATTCCACTGCTTCTCAGCCTTTGGACTCTGACCAGGACTAATCCATCAGCTTTCCTGGGTCTCCAGCCGGCTGACTAGAGATCTCAGGATGTCTCAGCTCCCCTCACACACGGATCCATTCCTTCCAGTAAGTAAATATATGTAGTTTTATCTACATCTAAATCTGTATCTAAATCTATGCACCCTCTTTCTCTGGATGTCTTTGACCAATGCAACTGGATTGTTCATCTTTGAAACAGTGTGAAGGGGCTAGTCTACACCCTCTAGCAATGTAGATACAAAGATATAGATATAAATGATCCAGATACAGATATATCTTATTGGTCCTGGTTCTCTGGGGAACCCCGACTAATACACTGAGTGTTTATTTCTATCATAATACACATGATGGGTGGCATTTTGCTCATATTTATTAATATTAAGACAAACGACGCAGTGCTTTCAAAACTGAATACAATCACCCACAGGTTATGTACCTGACAAATAATTAAATCCCATAAAACCCCTAAGCATAATCTAGATTATTTATTCTATTTTATTCCTACCAATTTGAAATATAAAATTATCCATTTTATAATATAATTTTTAAAATACACTATGTCAGTGGTAGAGTCATAAGATCATTTTCAAATTTTCAAAAATCAGCTTGTGTTTTAAAATGTTAGCTTTCTTAGTTCACTAAGGGTTTGTTTACAGAACATGTACAAACTGTGGGTGGATAGTGTGAAGTTAAATTCAAATGAGGATCTGTACTGTTTGTACTGTACAGACTGTACAGTATAATTTTTACTGTATCTATTACAAACTAATATAGAACAACTGAGAAGCATGGAATCATAACTATAAAGGAGTTTGATTTACTCACAGATTTTCTATTGCTTAAAGAAAAGTATAATTTTCCTTAAAAGCTGATACATATTTCTTCCCCAATCTCTCCTACCCTCAACCCAGGTAAACAAAGAGAAATCCAGCATGTTGCGAAAACATTTCACATATCAACAGAATTGTCCACTAACTGTGTTAACCATTTTCTTTTCCACCTCAATGAAAGTAATGACTTTTCTACAGCATTTTTCTTCGGACATAAAGTGGTTTTTTTCCCCATTTTCTTCTTTTTTTTTTTTGCGGTACGCGGGCCTCTCACCGCTGCGGCCTCTCCCATTGCGGAACAACAGGCTACGGACGCGCAGGCTCAGCGGCCATGGCTCACGGGCCCAGCCGCTCCGCGGCACGTGGGATCTTCCCGGACCGGGGCACGAACCCGCGTCCCCTGCATCGGCAAGCGGACTCTCAACCACTGCGCCACCAGGGAAGCCCGAAATGGAAAGTCTTGAATACTACTGTGAACAGCACTATTGCAATATGTACCAAAGGCCCGCTCAATTACTCATATGTTTTACCAAGTAATCCCAATTCTTTCAGTCTACCATGATGAGCTGGTGTGAATTTTGGGGAAAAGAAAAATATTAAAAGCCAGACTTATTCCTAATGTTTTCGGTGGATGGAGCTGGTGATAGGAAAAAAAAAAAAAGTAAAACTTTAAAAGCTTAATGGTAAGGAGTTTTGTATGTAAATGTTGCCATGACTACTTAATGGAACGGCATTGAGCCATTCAACTGATGCATAATTCCAGAGAAAATAGTTTTCTTTTTAATATAAAGTAGTTAAAATCGGGATAGGTACTGATATGGATAAAATGTATACAGGTATATAAAACAACCTGATTCATATATAAATAGCTATGTTAAAAAGATACCGGCTGAATTCACAAGTGTGTTAGTAATCATGTTTTTGATTGATGCCACATGAGTGATTCTGAGACTGTATCTTAATTTTCCCCACTTCTCACAAAACCCACTGTCTGGTTTAAGCCTCTGCTCACATTCATCCTAACTTGTGTCTCTCCTGCTGGTTTCATTTCTAGTTTCATCCTCCTTACTGATACATATGACATTGTTTTACTTTCAGGTGTACAATATAACGCTTCGATATTTGTGTACATTTCAAAATCATTTGTATATATTGCTAAAGGTCACCAGCATAAGTCTAGATACCTAGATATCCTTTGCCACACATAGTTACCAATGTTTTTTCTTGTGATGAGAACTTTTAAGGTCTCCTCTCTTAGAAATTTTCAAATATACAATACGGTATTCAAAATAAGTTTACTAATAAATGCTTAGCAATGTAGTGGAACATGCAACTTGTTAAATTATACTTCTTTCGGAGGGTTAAATTGGGAGAATGGGATTGACACATACACATTACTATATATAATAAGAACCTACTGTATAGCATAGGGACCTCTACTCAATACTCTGCAATGACCTATATGGGAATAGAATCTATAAAAGGGTGGATATATGTATAACTGATTCACTTTGCTGTACACCTGAAACTAACACAGTGTTGTAAATCAACTATATTGCAATAAAACTTTTTTTTAAAAAAATTACACTTTCCTCCCCCCAAGTTAATTAGAACAGATATATCACAAAGAAATACTGCATTCTCGATGTGGTATAATACCATGGGTGGGGAAAAGAAAAGGTTTCTTTGCATCTGTTAAGCTTCAGTGCTTAGATCAAGGGTCAGCATTTTTTTTCTCCCTAAAGGTCCAGATAGTACATTTTTTTGGATTTGTGGGCTCTATGGTGCCTCTTGAAACTGCAGTATTCAACACCACTGTTGTATCACAAAGCAGAGATAGACAATAGTAAATGAATGGGCATGACTATTCCTTACAATTTTATTTACAAAAACAGGTGGCAAGATGGATTTGGCCCACGGGATGCATGCTTAGAATATTTCCCTTATCTTTGGGTTTGGAGGGTGACTTTAATATCTGAGAAAACATAAAATGTCTAGCTATGAACACGGTCTTCAAAATAAAGTACAGTAAGGACAAGATATTAGCTTCCACAAATTCAACAGATGTAATATGAAATATTTAAGATTCCCTTAGATAGTCAATACGTGACAGCATTAAATCTACTGCACTTTCATCTTTGTTATTTTAATCCCAATTAGCTCTACACTCAGGCTCTCAGAATACTGTTAAAACGTTCGACCATGATTTCCTGTCTTTAGATTTTAAATCTGACATGCCTCCATCTCAGCCTCCTTGAAGAAAAGACAAACACATTTGCCTTTTGATGATGCCATGGAGACATTCTTTAGAACAGAGTGCCAGCATCCCAAATAAGCTGTAACACAGGATTGAGTGGAGGACAGAGCTAGTCCCTGAAAGCAGATGCGCTGCAGGGTGGAAACTTTGAGACGCTGTCACTGAATATGTAACACCCTAGTCTACCGTGTTCGGTGAGCATCAGTTACACGGGAGGAGCTTTCTAAAGATGGACATTGCAATTCAGTAGGTCTGTAGGGGGCTCTGGGATTTATGTGGTTGAATTACTTTAGACAAAAAAAAAAAAAAAAAAAAAAAATAAAAAAAGTGCTTCCAGGGAGGAAACCTTTATCCCCGTTAGAGTGGAGAACACATTTTGTAAATTAAAAAAAAAAAAAAAAAAAAAGAAAATGAAACAAACCCCTTACTCTGCCTTATTTCAAAGCTCTTATTATGACCATATATTTCATAGCCCTTATCATGACCAGATACTATACATCTACTTGCTAAGAGGTATTTCTTTCTCGAAGTTACTTTGCCCTCCCAGGATCCCATCAGAGAAATGAGAAGTGAAAACCCCTGAGCTGATGGAACTTCTTTCTGAGACACTCAGTTGGGGAGAATCTACAAAAGTTTTCCAGCTTTCAGAGGCTGCCCTACAAGAGTACAATTTCTTGTTTATTTGAATGTCTTAAGATCGGATATCGGCTGCCATTCAGAAGTTAGCCTATCCAAAATCACACAACAGCTCCACCTCTGTGACCAAAGAAGCAGTAATTCAGTCACGTGGATGTTTTGGTTTTTTAGTACGAACCCCTTTGTGTTTATCAATCCACAGGCTTCCCTTAGGTCAGTTCTATTACTGAGGGCTTTGCTTTTATTTGTTTCCTAATTGGAATCGTAGTTTGTGTTTATATGTCAGCAAATGTAAAGCAGACAAGCATCACTCAGATATGTCGTTACTGCACGGTGTTTGGGGGTCACTGTCTAAGTGATTGGGATCCTTATGGGATGGGGCAGAGTATTTAAGAATGTTCGTGGTCAGGCAACTAAGCAAACATAGGCTGCTCATTTTCGGGTTTTGTTGGTCAAAGCTCAAGGTTGTGCTCATTCATCACACAATGCTCTGTCTCTGTGAAATTCATTTCCAAAATAACTGATTCTTGGGGGATTATTTCTGCTAGTGAATTTCCTGCTG
>NW_006770853.1:243024-250250 GCF_000442215.2 Lipotes vexillifer
ATTCAATGCATAAAGTGACAGAGAACCCAGTATTATATCCAACACAAGCACTCGGTGTATGTTGACATGTGCTATAGATGTTCACAATTGTGGTTAATAATGTCTTGTGTTCACATATTGTGCAACCATTCATATGGGCTGACCTAGCAGGGAACTTCACATCCATTCTGATTTACAATGTGGTATTTGTTTCAGGTGTAGAGAAAAGTTACTCAGATATATATATATATATATATATATGTGTGTGTATGTATATATATATATATATATTCTTTTTCAGATTCTTTTTCATTATAGGTTACTTCAAGGAACTGAACATAGTTCCTTGTGCTATACAGTTGGTCCTTGTTGTTTACCTATTTTATATATAGTAGTGTGTATCTATTAACCCCCAACTCCTAATTTACTCCAGATATTTCTTTATGTAAGGCTGCATTATTCTCACAATCCAATCTGGTTTTAGGACATGGCTTATGGTTTTCTATCAGTGGTTTCTCAAACTGGGGCGTCAAAAGATAGGCATGAGCTTTTAGTAGAAAAAGATTCCCCCAAAGCTATTCAGGGGCCAGAAGCTCAGCGACGTTATTGCTTATGAGGTCAACTATGCCATACTCATAAGTTAACATATTTGATATTTATAAAAATATCCCTCTGCCGTTTGATATTCAGCTGCATGAGCTGCTTGTAAATTCTGGAGACAGTCCTTTGTCAGTTGCTTCATTTGCAAATATTTTCTCCCATTCTGAGGGTTGTCTTTTCGTCTTGTTTGTGGTTTCCTTTGCTGTGCAAAAAGTTTTAAGTTTCATTAGGTCCCATTTGTTTATTTTTGTTTTTATTTCCATTTCTCTAGGAGGTGGGTCAAAAAGGATCTTGCTGTGATTTATGTCATAGAGTGTTCTAAATCAAAACTACAATGAGATATCATCTCACACCAGTCAGAATGGCCATCATCAAAAAATCTAGAAACAATAAATGCTGGAGAGGGTGTGGAGAAAAGGGAACACTCTTGCACTGCTGGTGGGAATGTGAATTGGTTCAGCCACTATGGAGAACAGTATGGAGGTTCCTTAAAAAACTAAAAATAGAACTACCATACGACCCAGCAATCCCACTACTGGGCATATACCCTGAGAAAACCATGATTCAAAAAGAGTCATGTACCACAATGTTCACTGCAGCTCTATTTACAATAGCCAGGACATGGAAGCAACCTAAGTGTCCATCGACAGATGAATGGATAAAGAAGATGCGGCACATATATACAATGGAATATTACTCAGCCATAAAACGAAATGAAATGGAGTTATTTGTAGTGAGGTGGATGGACCTAGAGTCTGTCATACAGAGTGAAGTCAGAAAGAGAAAAACAAATACCGTATGCTAACACATATATATGGAATCTAAAAAAAAAAAAAATGGTCATGTAGAACCTAAGAGTAAGAAGGGAATAAAGATGCAGACCTACTAGAGAATGGACTTGAGGACACGGGGAGGGGGAAGGGTAAGCTGGGACGAAGTGAGAGAGTAGCATGGACATATATACACTACCAAATGTAAAATAGATAGCTAGTGGGAAGCAGCCACATAGCACAGGGAGATCAGCTCGGTGCTTTGTGACCAGCTAGAAGGGTGGGATAGGGAGGGTGGGAGGGAGGGAGTCACAAGAGGGAAGAGATACGGGGATATATGTGTATGTATAACTGATTCACTTTGTTATAAAGTAGAAACTAACACACCATTGTAAAGCAATTATACTCCAATAAAGATGTTAAAAAAAAAAAAAGAAAACCCTGTTTCTCTAAAGAGTATTATACAGCATCTTCTAGAGGTAACTAACATTTTAAAAATTACATATTCAATGTAGATAATTTTAAAAACAAAAATGAAAGTAAAAAGACGAAAATAATAAAATTGCCCAGAAAAATCTTAAAAAAAAAAAAAAAAAATATATATATATCCCTGCCTTTGAAACATGTGATAGGCTGCATTTTTCTTAAGTTTATAGGCATTCTGAAACTACTGTTACATACAAACTATGTCTGCTCCTCAAAAATATAGCCCCACTTAAATTAAGTTTGTTTACAGGTAGACAAATTATGCCTGATAACGATTTATAATAATTATATGCTTATAATCATATAATACTTATATGCACAATATATAATATTGCATATTATATGCTACTCATCTACCATAATGCAATGGTTTTATAAATAGAGTATGTGTGTTTGCTTTATACAGATAATTGTTGAACCTTTGTGCTCAAGGTTGAACCCTGGTATTGAAGCTTGGAAAAACCTTTAAAACTCAAAATCCAGTAGCCATCCAAGTAATAATAAATTTGATTAAGACTGATTTGTAATAGTCTTTATAGCAAAATATAAATAAGCAAAGCAAGAAAAATCTGGGGAAATGTTTACGTATCATATCCCGAAGGGCTAATATTCCAAATATATAAATAGCTCCTAAAAATACGTATGTGCGTGTAAAAACCCACAGATGTAATATAAAACAATGATAATACAACTTAACATGGAATTCACAAAAAGTGAACAATCCATTATTATTAGTCATATAAAATATGGAAAATTCATTAGTGAAAAGAGACATTATGAATTAAAAGTGCTCTAAGCTTACTTTGATTTAATCTTCTACTAGCAAATCTGAAATGTCCTCACACTTTCCCAGTGGGTCTACAACTAGCTACAACTGAATTCTTACAAAGGAGGATTTTAAAATATCTATGGATATCACACTTGCATCTCCAGTTGGCCCAGAAACCCTCTTGCTATGAATTTATCCCATATCCACACATTTATGTAAAATATGCACAAGGTAACGTTACTGCTGCATTTTTTTATATTGAATTGGATGCTTATACCAATCATTCCCCATACAAGTAGGAAATCTCCATCGCCATAAAACACCATGGTTAGGAATTGCTCTCTGCGGGGTTACGAAAAGATGGTCAGGGTGCACTGTGAAGTTAAACAAATTTTAAAAATTTATAAAGTCAGTAGAGGAAGGTAAGGGACAGTTAAGACATCTTTTGGGCAAAGAAGTTTGGGGTACGCCCACCTGTTTGTAGTCGCTTACATTTGCAGAGGGAAAGCTTTGATGGAGTCATAAGACACTAATATCAATGTGGCTCTGAGTCAGGGTTTCAGGGGAACTGAGACTGCCCTCACGACGGGGGTAAATTGAAGAGCCCTGAAGGGACATGGTACAAAGATGCTTGGAGGAATGTGTCCAGAAAACCAGGAAGAGTAGAAAGATTAGTCACAGCAGGAAGCCCTGGAAACCGGAAGGGGCGAGAGAGAGAGAGAGAGAGAGAGAGAGAGAGAGACTGAAGGAGACGGCTGCAGAGAGACAGAGGGCCATGGAACAGTGGCACGGAAGACCGTCTCAATTTCCTGCTCTCCCCAACCCTCTGGTATGCATCGGGCCAAGCCAATCAGAAAGCAGAGGGCAGGGAAGTCCTCTGAGGTGGTCCAGAGAGGCGGGCTCCAACAGCACATAACAGGTGCGGAAGGATGGAGTTTGCATCCCGCGGGACCAGCAGAAACGGCAGCATGCTTTGCTTTGGGGGACCCGATGTGGAACTGGGGGTTCAGTACTGCAGGAGCCAGAGTTTTCACTGCAGACACATCCCTTCCCTTTTTGAAGCACGTATGCATTCCCTACTCAAGAATCATTCACAATGGCCCACAGAATCATCTCTTGTTAAACCGATTATATGTTCACTGTTCTTTTATCCAGTGTTTACCATAAGCATGCTACAGGCTTAATCACGTTTTCAAGGAAAGTATTTTCCCCTGAAACAAAATTAGCAACTGCACAGGGTGGGCAGTCCTGCAGAAGGCTTTACATCCTCTAAACCAGAGCTGTCACAGCCGATGCCTTCTTTCAAACAGGTTTGCCGTTGCACAAAAACTGCCCTCAGGTAATCCCATTGGAAATCACTTACTTTTCTTTAATTGGGTTCATTCGTTTCCAGAGATTTTTATTCAATATCAAAGTCATTATTCTGTTTTGCCCATAGAAAACACGGGCTAAAACTATATTTATATATTATTATTATTTATGGCGGATACAATGGCTGCTATGGTGTTTTACGATTTTCTATTAAGCTCATAACGGCCCACAATGTTAATGATTCACTTGATCGTGAATAAATCTCTTGAAGAATGCTCGGATTTGAGGAGAGCTGTATTTTGCCGTGTCCACCCTAATGCTGAAACTAAAGTAGAAAATAAACGCCAGAGGAAATCTTCTGGAAGGTGAAAAACACTACCTGTGACGGCATTTTTGCCCTTTAATCTGAGTCACGCTGTTAAAATGTATTTTAGTATGCTTTTGGCATTCAAAATACAGGGAATTAATAAGTGATCAGTTTCCAAGAGTATCCTTGCTCAGCACATATTTAACTCTGTCTTGTAGTAGAATATTTGACCAGTTCAGAACCTGGAATAATTATGAAAATTTTAACCTCTATTCCCTAAGCAAGTGCAGTAGAGAACACAGTTTTGAATGGTATTAGTTCAATGGTGATTTACTGGTAATGGTGACAATGAACACACTAAAGTGAAAAAGATAAATGTCCACAGTCTGCTGCAAATATTTCAGTGCGATAATCATAAAAATGTGTGAAAGTATGATCAAAAATACTTTTTTCTTCCACACTTTGAGTGGATGCTACTATAAATACATAATTCTACAAAATGGACTCATTCTTGATACAGAGTCCAAAGCCAATCTTTTCTAAAGCATTTTATTTCCCTTTGTAAGAATCTCTCAAATTATTCAATTTTAGGTCTTGGCAAGGTCTAAGTGTTCCCACATAATATAGAATTGCAACTACAAATTGCCTTTCACTCTTTTATGGGCATGCCTGGAAAATTAGGAATACTGCATTTCACCTGAGATATTTATCCAGAGTCGCTGAAAAGGAAAAACTGAAAACAGTTCTCAACAAAGATGATGCTATGTTTCCTTAACCAGATTTATTTGAACAAAATGGGCTACATCTCTACACTTATGATTCACTACTTGCCATATTTTAAGAAATCAAATAAACGTAATTCAATCAGATATGGGTTTTTAAACACTTTCAGAAGGCGGAAGAGAGAAGCATATAAATTAATTCACTAAAGTCAGACTTTGAAAAGCATATTTTACGATACATGGTGTCATGAATTCATCAATTTTTCAGCATGAATGAAAATTTCTCTAAGGTCTTTAACCATGAGAGACTAGGAGAAGTCTACTTGTTTAATTCCAGAGTTTGCATGTTTTCCCAACTAATCACCGTGCTTTTGCAGTACGAAATAGGTGTATATTTTTGTAGTCATAATGACCAATCTACACTTTTATAGAGGATTTTCTCCATGCTATCACAAAGAAGTTATGTGCTTTCTTCTTCTTTTTTTTTTTTTTTTTTTTTTTTTTTTTGCGGGTCCGCAGGCCTCTCCCCCTTGTGGCCTCTCCCGTTGCGGAGCACAGGTTCCGGACGCGCAGGCTCAGCGGCCATGGCTCACGGGCCCAGCCGCTCCGCGGCACGTGGGATCCTCCCGGACCGGGGCACGAACCCGCGTCCCCTGCATCGGCAGGCGGACTCCCAACCACTGCGCCACCAGGGAAGCCCTGCGCTTTCTTCTAAAAGTCTGAAGCACCTGCTTTTCATATTGAGGTTTTACCTTCACCTGGAATCTAATTAATTAATGCATCGCAAAGATCTCTTTTCCATGTTTCTCTCCATATCGTCAGTGGTGGCAATACTGTTATTTGACATCATGAGAGCCAATCTCTTCTTTCCCCATAGATCTTGGACTTGTCCTGCATGACTTATGTTCACAGTTGGGTACACCCTCCTCTTCAAACACTTTTTTTGCAGCCAGTGATAGTTATGGGATGCATTTCTGGAAAATGCAAGGTAGGTTCAACTCAGCTGGGTGGGTTTCTGAATAAAACTTCTTTCTTCCTAAAAGCAAGGATCCTTCAGATATGAGAGTTTTTCCCCTTTTCTTTCACCTTGTAGTGAGAACATTACTTATTTATGGAAAGTGGTCTCTGGGGAACAGTTCACCTGACACCCTGGTTTTCAGGATGATGGAGAAGAAAACAGCGAGACTTTTCTGAGCGCGTCATCCTGCATACTTTGAATGTAGTATCATAGGAGAAAAATAAAATGCTGTTTGAATAAGCCATTGATATTGATATCTGTCCAGTACAAGTAACAAGTAAATGTTACAAAAACCAGTTTTGCTACCATTATTTATTTTGTAGGTGGCACGTCCTTTGCTGGCTGTTTGTCACAGAAACTTTGTAATAATATAATTGCCCTATTTCTGTATTTAAGTTACGTATTTCAGAGTTTCATTTTATCCACCCTGCCCAAACTCCACAGAGATCACTGTGTAAGTCTTGGTATCCAGGGGGAGGAATCATAATAATTATCATCCATTCTTGTGGGACAATCTCAGGACATTTTATTTTCATATACTTTTGGGGATCAATTTGTGAAGTCAAGAAAAAATAGAATGAGTTAGAAATTCAAATCACTTTGGAGAACTGACATCTTTACACTATTGAATCTGCCGTGTAACAAACGCTGATGGATCTTATTTAGATGATTTTTAATGTTGATCCTATACTTTTGTTCTGTTTTACATAAAGTTCTTAGGTTTTTAAAAATTATATTTCTAAGAATATGTAGGTTTCTTCCTGTTGGGATAGGGAGTTTTGAACAAGTAACACTCCCATTTCCTATTTGGTAATGCTGGTGTAAACTAATGCTACTAATATGTGTCACCTATCTTTTATTCGGTATGCCTTTAAAAATTATTTTATTCATGAATACATCTATCCAAAATAATTATGTCAGTGGTATCATCTGCCAGTAACAGCTGTTCCCCTCAGCTCCTTTTCCGTTTCTGAACTGACAGGACATCCAATTCAATGCGGAACAGAATTGTCACAGTGGACACATTTATCTTGTTATTGATTTACAAGGAATAAGTCTAATATTTCACCATTAAGGCCAATTATTTTTTCTGTAATATTGTGTTAGTTTCCTTTTATCAAGAAAATCCCCTTCCCTTCCTAGTTTTGTAAGTTCATTTTATCATGCTGTTTTGAAGTTTACCAACTAATTTTTGAATCACATTAAAGGCGCATTCCAGACATCCTGATAAGCAGAGTGATCAGGTCCGGCAGGGAAAGAGTTC
>NW_006770853.1:250260-254608 GCF_000442215.2 Lipotes vexillifer
ATTTAGGCAAGGCTTTTGGCAGGATGTACCAACAGGCTCTTTTTTGGTTGATATGAGTAAATCAACACAGAATCTATAGATTTTTATGGAGCACTGTTCCCTGAACAATTACCCAAGCAAAATAATTATGAGAGTTTAAAATAAAAATGTTGGGACTTTCCTGGTAGTGCAGTGGTTAAGAATCTGTCTGCCGATGCAGGGGACACGGGTTTGCGCCCTGGTCCGGGAAGATCCCACATGCCACAGAGCAACTAAGCCCGTGTGTCACAACTACTGAGCCTGTGCTCTAGAGCCCACGAGCCACAACTACTGGGCCCACATGCCACAACTACTGAAGCCCACGCGCCTAGAGCCCGTGATCCACAAGAGAAGCCACCGCAATGAGAAGCCCGCACACCACATCGAAGAGTAGCCCCTGCTCGCCGCAACTAGAGAAAGCCCACGTGCAGCAACAAGGACCCAGCACGGCCAAAAATAAATAAATAAAATTTAAAAAATTAAATTAAAATAAAATATTTCAGGAACAAAGTAGCAAACTTTTAAATAACATATATTCCCCACGCACTGCCTAGAAACCTTCTACACTACACTTTGGGCAGCGTGAACTCTGAAGCAGCTAAGGAAGCATCTAAGTGAGATGCTGACTGTCGAGCTCTACTTGATGCCTTGTTTTTTGTTTTTTAACTTAAGTACAGTTGATTTACAATGTGTGCCAATCTCTGCTGTACAGCAAAGTGACTCACTTATACACATACATTCTTTTTTTTTTATATTCTTTTCCATTATGGTTTATCACAAGATATTGAACTTGATGCCTTGTTCTTTTGTGTGTGCAATTACCTGTATCCTGGAAATGACTGTCACATTTTGATATTTAGGCAAGACCTCTGATTTTTAAAAATATATAATTTCTACTGCAAGTTGTTTGACAAATGAGCTACTTAGAATATCAGCACTATTTTTTTTAATTAATTAATTTATTTGTTTTTGGCTGCATTGGGTCTTCGTTGCTGCACGCGGGCTTTCTCTAGTTGCGGTGAGTGGGGGCTACTCTTCGTTGCGGTGCGCGGGCTTCTCATTGCGGTGGCTTCTCTTGTTGCGGAGCACGGGCTCTAAGCACGTGGGCTTCAGTAGCTGTGGCACACAGGCTCAGTAGTTGTGGCCCATGGGCTTGCTCCACGGCATGTGGGATCTTCCCGGACCAGGGCTAGAACCCGTGTCCCCTGCATTGGCAGGCGGATTCCTAACCACTGCGCCACCAGGGAGGTCCTGAATATCAGCACTATTTAAAGAGAAGTGGTTTGTGAACATTTAAAAAATGTATTTCCAGTTTCATTCACTCATCTTTAGAGGAAATGGTGTGTTTAATCATTGTTCTTCATTCTGTTGTTTTTTTTTGTTTAGATTTCCTTCAGGATTGGAGTTAAGAGGTTAGGAAATAAAAATACCGAATGCCTAACTAAATTTGAATCTCAGCTTCACAACAAATAATTTCTTAGCATGTCTAATGAAATATTCAGGGCACAGGTCTACTGAAATTTTGTTTGTCATTTGGTTGAAATTTAAATATATGTGGGTGTCCTGTATTTTATTGGACAAATTTATTCAGAACTAACGATAGGGTGAATTTTGATAAATATTTTATGGGTGCTTAAAAATAGTAAGTAATGTCTTTATATTTACTTTCAGCTTTTTCAGCAGTTCTGTAAGATCAGAACAGTCCCTAGGGCTTCCCTGGTGGCACAGTGGTTGAGAGTCCGCCTGCCGATGCAGGGGACACAGGTTCGTGCCCCGGTCCGGGAAGTTCCCACATGCCGCGGAGCGGCTGGGCCCGTGAGCCATGGCCGCTGAGCCTGCGCGTCCGGAGCCCGTGCTCCGCAACGGGAGAGGCCACAACAGTGAGAGGCCCGCGAACCCCCCCCCCAAAAAAAAGAACAGTCCCTAGATCTCAACAGTTGATATAATATATATCTTCTTGAATTTACTATTTTGGCTCAGCTACATATGTTTCTGAAAGATGCAGAGTAAAATCTCTCCTATCATTTTGTTCAATTCCCATTGTTCAATTCAATATTTTTGTTTTATTTATCTTGACATTGTAGGTTACGACAGGCAAGTTCAGAACTACTGTCTCTTCCTACTGAATGATTCTGTTAAAATTATTTTAAATCATGTTAATTCTAATAAGTCTTTTCTGTCAAAACCGTTATTTTATTTTTCACTGACATTCTTCTCATCCGTATCTGTATGGATAGATGCATAGATATTGATCCTTCAGTTAAATTAGGTCCAACCAGCGATTTAGTTTTTCCCTTCCCTGGTCATCCCAATAGCAGCATTTGGTGTACTTAGGGTTCTTTTTGTTTAAATACGGCAATACATTTTTTTGATCAAAATATATATTAACTTTCTTGTTTCTACTATTTTAGGACTCCTGAAATTATCAGAAGGGTAAACGTATATTAAATGTTCTCTGAAGCCTTAAATAACCGAAAACTTGTGTCAGTGTTTCTTCCCCATACTTTAAAATTCCTATGAGTCCCCTTGGACGTTTTCATTACGAGTGTTCTACTGCAACACATAATCTAGTTTGCGAAAACCATTCTCACATCTCCGCATGTGCCATCTTTTGTTTCTGTCTTGACGCATATAAACTGACCACTTTGATTCACATTTTTAGGAACACAGGTCTCCAGAGAGGTGCTGTATGCACCCAGGCCTAAGAGGAAAATATTCAGTAGAACATATGCCAAGTATTTCAAACTAGGATTTTATTATAGGATTCGGCTTTGAAAATGGTATTAGAACTGTTGGCGGGAATGTAAATTGGTGCAGCCACTATGGAAAACAGTACGGAGGTTCCTCACAAAACTGAAAATAGGATTGCCACTCCTGGGCATATATCCAGAGAAAACTATCACTCAAAAAGATACATGCACCCCTATGTTCATAGAAGCATTATTCACAATAGCCAAGACATGGAAGCAGGGACTTCCCTGGTGGCGCAGTGGTTAAGACTCCGCGCTCCCAGTGCAGGGGGCCTGGGCTCGATCCCTGGTCAGGGAACTAGATCCCACATGCATGCCACAACTAAGAGTTCGCATGCCACAACTAAGGAGCCCTCCTGACACAACTAAGACGTGGTGCAACCAAATTAATTAATTAATTAATTTTTAAAAAAGACATGCAAGCAACCTAAATGTCCATCAACAGAGGAATGGATAAGGAAGACATGGTACATATATACAATGGAATACTACTCAGCCATAAAAAAGAATGAAATAACGCCATTTACATTTGGCATTTATTAAAATATGCCATATTTATAAAATATTCCATTTACATAAAGACATGTGCATGCCAACATGGATGGACCTGGAGGTTATCATACTGAGTAAAGTAAGTCAGACAGAGAAAGACAAATATTGTATGATATCACTTATATGTGGAATCTAACAAAATGATACAAGTAAACTTATTTACAAAACAGAAACATACTCACAGACATAAAGAACAGACTTGTGGCCGCCAAGGGGGAGGGATGGATTGGGAGTTTGGGGTTAGTAGATGCAAACCAGTATATATAGGATGGATAAACAACAAGGTCCTACTGTACAGCACAGGGAACTCTACTGAATATCCTATGATAAACCATGTTGGAAAAGAATAGTAAAAAAGAATATATATATATATGTATAACTGCATCACTTTGCTGTACACCAGTAATTAACACAACATTGTAAATCAGCTATACTTCAATAAAATAAAGTTAAAAAGAAGACAGTGGTAATACAAACGCTAGTAGAGCAGCAGGAAAAACGAAAGGGCACGGCAGTAGCACAGTGAAGAAGGGATTGGTACCCACAGATCGGGAAGATGCTATCTATCCCTGGATGGAGCCCCAAACCCTCAGTTTCTCTATCAGTGATGATGATTTTAGACCTGGTGGTTCAGGAACTAGCAAAGAGAGTCTGCAGTGTCTGGTGAGAACTGTTGAAAGGCTGTCTGTCCAAACACAGTCACCAGCTACTACACAAGACTGCCAACAGCTCTGTTTCCTTACACACAGGTCTCTGACCCCTTTGGGACAGACTTGACAAGGAAGACAGCTCCCCAGGGAACCTGAGAAATGTAGTTTGCTGACTTCCAGCCCCAGGGACTATCAAATGGCTGGCTGAGAGCAGGGAGGTGACCCGATAACCAAATAACCAGAACTGGTGTAAATCTGTGTAAGGCACAACATGATGCCTCCTACACGCTTTTAAAGATGAAAAAACACATGATGAGGAACCGTGAGGATCCCGTCATTGGACGATCCTCTGTCCTTATGCAGAAAATACCCACCACT
>NW_006770853.1:254618-267395 GCF_000442215.2 Lipotes vexillifer
AATTCCTCATCTTCTTATTCTCGGTTGTGCAGGAGACTCCTGGACTTTCACACGAAAATTTCCCAGAACCTTTGTCAATCTTTCAGGTATAATCAAGTAGCAATAGCTCTGCACTGAAAAGTCAGCAGTTACCAAGAAACATATTGGTCCAAAGTTCAGCAAAATTCTTTGCAACAAATAACACACACTTTTTCTGTGGTCAGCCTTCATATTTGTTTTATTTTCAGGTTTCTGGATGGAGAGGGGCAGGAAACATAGTATAGCAAAGCAAGGCAAGTCTTTGTTAACCCCTGAGTACTGATGCAACGTAATTACTGTACGCTCATGTGAAGGGACATTTTATCACATTATGGGTCATAACCATAGTTACTTTTGACTTTTAATTTATTCATGTGACTTTAATGAGTAACCATCTTTGAACTTCACAGGTATTTCTGCAAACTATA
This sequence comes from Lipotes vexillifer, assembly GCF_000442215.2. NCBI lineage: Eukaryota > Metazoa > Chordata > Mammalia > Artiodactyla > Lipotidae > Lipotes > Lipotes vexillifer. Next base: position 255,065 of record NW_006770853.1, read on the forward strand.
TCTGACCATAATTCAAAACTTTTAAGGAGCACAACCTGAATTTGGTTACAGCTTCACATTAATACTTTTACAATTCATATTCTAATTAAAAAATAATAGAACAGAACAAATTTATATTCCTAATTGGCAAGGTCGCTGCATATTTTAGCACAGATGGAACTGTAATTATTTTTGAAATTATCATAACAACTAATTTTCTCTTCAAAAGTCTAATTAATTTTTTTTATCCAAAATAGCTTATTGGACTCACTGTCATATGATTTACATTCTTCCTTGTTAGCAGTAATTTAGTTTTGGTCCTAATGAACTTGGAAGGCGGGGGTGTTTCTGATAAGCAACTAAATTACGTTTATTCAAATACATTTACTTTCCAATTTAGTCAATTGCCTTATCATGTTTTGTTCTTAATCCCTACCACAGCACTTACTTTTTAGTATCAGATGATAAATATACAGATAGGTAGAAATGTATATATTTCTTTTTCTTTGGGCTACAATTAAAATCTGGTGTCTGTTATTTCAAGTTGTTTGGAACCAGAAGTCCTTACACCGCAATTGTTAAAAACGCATATTGCTTAGAGATATTTATTATAATACGAACTCTACGATGAGCAATGAGGTAGAATGTATGCCTTTGGAACGGACCATTTGAAAGTATTCTTTATTCTTATAATGCCTTTCTTTTGTAGAGAGAAATCTCATCCTCAGTTTCACCTCTCATGTACCTTTTCCCCTAAGTCCCTAGGATCCATTTCTTTTAGAATTTTGTCCATATTTCTGTTAGTGCAAATGCAACTCTATTAAAGAATCCTCGCCAAGTCGAATAGGTGTGGTGTTATGACGGGTAAAGGTGCTTGTTCTCACCGTGCCTTATCTAAGTTCTACACACCGGCTAGAATTAAACACTCTACACGTATAGTGTGAGCAAAGGACCAAGACGGAATTTCTCTTGTACCCAGTGCCATTAGGAAATAACCAAAGGGTGCTCAGAGAAAAGAACGTGACTTGGAATTCCTTGCATTACTTTCATGAGTTTGGAGGTAAGGCTGAAGAGAGTCATGAGATGCTAGTTTGTGAAGCTGAGCTGTGGAGGTGAGAGTGAAGGATTTCCCTTGGGTTTCCCTAAGATCTTCCTAAGTACGTGTTTCTTTTGGGGATGCATGACTAAGGTACATTATGACACCTGCCTTTAAGTATCAAATGCAAAGATCAGATTACATATCAAAATAGTTTTTGTTTACAAATAGTATATGGGGAACTGAGTTGAATCAATTCTTTAAACATATATGAGATATGTCACATCTCTGAAATAAATCAACTGTTTAAACATTTATGAAATATAGCCTAAACCATGCTTAATTAAAAAATAATAACTTCTATTCCAAACTGTGTATTGGATTTTCCTCTCATTTCTCTGCGTCTCTTGCATGTTCACGAATCCCAGTGTTGTCTTATGCAGCTGTGATGTTGCACAAGTATGATATGTAAGATGTAAGTGGAAAATAATTCTATTCTTTTCCTGCACTGGGTGCTTCTCTGCCCCTTCACCAAAAGTTTGTCTCAGATAATAAATCGCGCTCCAGTTATTGAAATCCCAAGAATAATCTGCTGTCAGGAAAGAAACATCCAGGCTCATGTAACAGTCAATCAGGAACTCAGTTCATCTTTGTATCAAGGTGGTCATAAAATATAATTTTAATTCTTCTTTTTTATGGAGGAAGGGGCACACAGAGGCAAAAAGTGCCTTAGCCCACAGAAACTGTGATGTGTCCCTGGTATCTCCACACCCGCCTACCCCCCAGCCTCTAAGCTTCTACCATTCTTTAACTGTCTGCCGCCATGGCAATCACCTTCTCTTTGGGTTTAGCTCATTTATTTATTTTAATTTTCTGATTACAGTAAACTGGGAGGAAAGTGTTCTATTCTTCTTTTTACACTTTCCATTGCAGAGAGCAGCATTGTGCAGTATATGTTCAAAATGTATTTGACTGAATTCCATTGAACTGTTGCCAGCTTATTCACTCATCAAGATTCGGTACATGTGTGCATACGCACATGGACACACACGAGAATACTTAGGTACTATGGGAACTTTAAATGATATAAGCTCATATAAATTATGCAATTCTATTTTAGTGTCTAAAATTATCACCATACTTGAGAAATTGACTGAAGTTAATAGAGCTGAATTTTGTGGGAATAAGGAGCATTTTCCCAACTATTTTATTTATTTATTATTTTTAAAAGTGTATGCTTTAAAAAATTTTATTTAGTTTTGGCTGCGTTGGGTCTTTGTTGCTGCGCGCGGGCTTTCTCTACTTGCAGCGAGCGGGGGCTACTCTTCGTTGCGGTGCGCGGGCTTCTCATTGCGGTGGCTTCTCTTGTTGCGGAGCACAGGCTCTAGGCACGTGGGCTTCAGTAGTTGTGGCTTGCGGGCTCTAGAGCGCAGGCTCAGTAGTTGTGGCGCACGGGCTTAGTTGCTCCACGGCCTGCAGGATCTTCCCGGACCACGGCTCGAACCCGTGTCCCCTGCATTGGGCAGGTGGATTTTTAACCACTGCGCCACCAGGGAAGTCCTTCCCAACTATTTTAGTTGGAAATGCTATCATAAGATGCCATCAATGGCTAAGAAAAATATGTGTGAATTCCATTTTACATGTCTTAACTTTAACTACTATAAAGAAAAAAGCTGACCACAAATCTGGTGAGTCCATTATAATTCATCCTGTCTAGACGGGATGTTTGCCAGCAACCAAGGATTGATTCTAGATATAATTGATGGTTTGATCAATATACAAAAGGATCTCACAGATATAATAAACTGCACTTATGATCAAAAAACAGTCTCACTGTTAGTTAATTAAGGAGAAGCAATTGACATACTGAGTTACAGGAAAAAATCAGGATAATCTGCTTGGAAAATTGTATTTGCAGCCAATATACATTTTATTCCAATTTTATTTGTCTTTTCAAAATAATAGAAATGATATTGTAAAATATGAGGCAACATGATTCTAGCTGCTAACTAGTCCCTAAATAGTGCTTATATGGGTTAAGTCTAGACCAGATGTTTAATAATTTTTTTAAATTTCATTAATTTTTATTGAAGTATAGATAATTTACAATGTTCTGTTAGTTTAAAGTGTACAGCAAAGTGATTCAGTTATATTTATATATGTATTTTTTCAGATTCTTTTCCGTTATTGGGTATTACAAGATATTGAGTTCAGTTCCCTGCGCTATACAGTAGGGCCTTGTTGTTTACCTATTTTGCATATATATTTTATATATAGTGTGTATATGTTAATCCCCAACTTCTGATTTATCTCCCCCCAATAATTTCTAATTTACAGCAATAAATAATATCCCCTGTTGTGATATTTTTTAACATGACGTGGAGAATTTAGAACTGAAATACCCATTGTGTTCAGTAAGAATGGACACATGGTTGATATAAATGCATCACTTGCAATGCTACATCACACTAGCAATGAATGGAACATCTTACATCATTTCACTAGGAGGTGCCTTTAAAACAAGCAGGACAGCAAATCAGGGATGCTGCTGTGAGCTGACATCACCTTGTGTGGAATTTGTAACAAAGGACCAGGCTAACGTGACATGTAAATGAGATAGGAATGAGCAGACCTGTAAAACACTAGGTCCTCAAGAGAGATTACATGTCAGAAACCACAAATTATGTTCACTTCAGCTTTTTGTAAAAAGAAAAAAAAAATTGCTGTTAACTCATGGCAGGGAGTATTTCCCTTTGCAATTCTCTCCAAGTAGGTGCCAGATCTCTCCTGGCAATGTCCAATTTTCAGGGAGTTTACAGCTTTTCCTTTGACATTTTCTGCAGTTCATTAAACAATCACTTGATATGTAGTTTATTTCATTCTGATGGCTCTGCTCTTCAGATTCTATTAGGAATAAATATAACACTATAACATGGTGTTTTTAAAAAAAACCTTAAACAGTCATCATTATCTGAATTGCGGTTTGAAATATTTCGCCCTTTGCCTCAAGTGTGAATAGTATATAACCCTTGGTGATCCTATGTCAGCTCTCATACGCCCCTCACGTCTTACAATTCCCATTTAAAACCACAGATTCGGGCTTCTGTAAATATTTAGGTATATCTATAAACTGAAAACACAGATAAAGAAAGTACCCACTTTTTGAAACAGATGCGTAAGTGATAAGATGAAATACAATTCTGGTAAATGTATTATGGCACAGATTTAAAAAATCTCACAGTGTGGGCGCATGAATTGAGATTCTTAAAATACTCATGCAACTGTAACCAAAGAAAATCTATTTTAAAGAAAAAATGGTTAATTTTGTATATAAGCATAAGGATTATGTTTGGTTATTTTATTGGCTTTGAACATAAGCCAGTTTTGAAATAAATCATTGGTTACTCTTTCGCCCTGGTAATGACCACCTATATGTACTAAACAGATAAAACAGGTGAGGGGAATTAAAAGGACGAACTGTCGGGCTTCCCTGGTGGCGCAGTGGTTGAGAGTCCGCCTGCCGATGCGGGGGACACGGGTTCGTGCCCCGGTCTGGGAAGATCCCACGTGCCGCGGAGCGGCTGGGCCCGTGAGCCATGGCCGCTGAGCCTGCGCGTCCGGAGCCTGTGCTCCGCAGCGGGAGAGGCCACAGCAGTGAGAGGCCCGCGTACCGCAAGAAAAAAAGAACGAACTGTCTAAAACCCAGAGTTGTAAAGAAAGTTTGGGAAGGAAGTTACATTATGTACCAAGGAGATAATGAAAGGGAAAAACATACAGAGAGAGTGCCTTATTGACATGAATAAGTATGTTTCTTTTTTTGTCTTTTGGTTATGAGTATAGAAAAAGAGGCAGTGCCATCTAAGACAACAGAAAAGCGTAATACCAGCTACAAGCTGTTAAATTAGGGGAAAAAAGGTGAATACCAATTAGACCAGGTCAGAAATTATAAAGGCTCTAGAAAAATAAAATTATCACAAATATAAAAAATTAATAACCTAAATGGATTCATAAAATGGTATTTCTAAGAAACATCCCTAAACCAAAGTGATAAAAGCAAAACATATAACAATAAAGGACATGCAGGAAATAGAGTAAATGTAATGATAAATATAGAATTTATAAATGTACCTGTGTGAAAAGAACCCTCAGGTACACATTCTGAGCAAAATTAAATTTTTTAATAAAAGCTAAACTTGTGGAATTAAATTTTAGTGTTTGGATTTTAAATCCAAAAAATATGAGCAAAATCTGAGCAGGGTTATGGGTAATAAAACCAACATGCATATGTATAAAGAAAGAGGAAAAAGTTCCATAAATCCTTATTTTATATCCCTAGAATATCCGTGAAAAAGCTTAAGCATGTGATCATCAAAATTTCAGAAAATGAAATGTTTGCTGATATTAAATATTATTAAATAATCTTAAATTATGAAATTAGAAAATAATAATAAAGGATTGCCCAAATCTTAATTGCTCACAAATTAAGAAACATTTCCCTAAATACTCTTTGATCAGATTTATCACATTAAGTTCAGCCCAGAGTTGGAAAACACAGTTGTCTATCTTATACTAAATGCCGAAATATATGGCCAAATATGTACTAATGTACAGATTATATAGCTGTAAATTTTATTAAAGAAAAATATTGAATATTAGGAAGAATATATTTACTTTAAGAAATTATAAAAATGGACCACGTAATAAACAAATTGTAGGCAAGTAGAACTGATTAAGATAAAAATTGGAAATCATTAGATCGAAAATAATAGCAATAATGTGTAAGTACAAAAGCTGGTTTCTTGGGACAAAAACCCCAGAGAAATAGGTTATCATAATACAGACATAGTAATAAGGAAAAAATGGGCAAGGTATACAGTGGCTAGGAAAGCACTTTAATAGATAAAGGAGAGTCCTGACCCACACGCAGGTAGAGAATTATAACTTCCAATTATCTGAAAGAGATTTGAAATGTGATTACTGATTTCCATTGTAAAGGGTTTCAGGACCAGAGAGTTATCATAGGTAAATGCTGTATGAGCCTTTAAATACACAAAAAATGAGCAAACAGAAACAGATGATTTTAATTCTACTTAAAGCAAGTGCTCCCTGGTTCATTTCATTAAATTATTATAAATTATTACCACACCTGATTACCACACCTAATAACGGTAAAGTAACTACAGATTAATCATTAATCCATATTTCTGAACATATTTTAAGGTCACACTCAACCGTACGCTGATAAAACAATACAATTCCTTGTCTAAGGAAAGGATATTACTGGAAATTACTGGTGGTTCATTGAAATAAACTATTATACCAACAAGACTAGGAAGGAAAAACCCCCCAGGATTATAACATTAGAAACTGATAAAGCCATTGGTAAAATTTCAGATGAAATGTTAAAACCCTGTCTAAAATTAAAATGAGAAACGATAAGTATTGTCAGCTCTATATCAAAATATCTATTAAAAATGCAGATAGAAGGTAGAGGTGTCCCTCACCATCATTATGGTTCAGGGTTGTTTTAGTGGCTCTGTAGGCTGCTCTAAGACACGAAAAATGTCGATAAACATGGGAAAATTAAAGGGCAACGTTCTTTTCATTTATAAATGACCATATAAATGTATCTGTGTATGCCTGTGTTGCAATTAATCTATTAACAACTGAGATATATAAAATGGCAAAGTTACAAGAAGCTGAATGGGAAAAGACAACATTTATTTACACTGCGGGTGGAATTATACATTCTTTTTTCTTTTCTTTTTGGAAACACCTGTGATTACACCTTAGTGTTGTCTATGAATCAATACATTAAATGCTTACCCATCTTAAACAAGAGAGCAGGAAAGGCATTAAGGCATTCATAAGTTTGAGTCTTCTGGAATACATTGGTGAAAGAGTCCCAGAGGGAAAGTGACTTAAACTTGAGATGCTGGAGTAATAGGATGCTGCCCACAACTGGTACAGAACTTTCAGCAAGCTACACCATGGAGATGTCTCCATAAGGACCCCAACGTGTGTCCCACAAGAAAACCAGCTTTTGCGTGCTGGTCACAGTATATGTGTTCATGGTACAAAGAAACTCGTGACAGCAACTGTGAGGCGAAACTGCCATTGCGCATTCTTCCTACTGGATGGAGAAAGTGGGGGGCAGAGGGGAGGGACAGCCCACAGCATGCCCCCCCCCACAGGGGAGGAGGTGACCCACACTGGTGTCCAGAGATGGTTAAGCCCAATAGGATGCTGTACTGAATCCCAGGGCTGCTGTCACTCAGGACCACGACGCGGGGGTCGGAAAGCAGTAGAAAGTTATTCTCTGAGGCCAGAAGACACAGCAAGGTGTGAGCAGGGTTGGTTTCCCCTGAGGCCATGATGGAGAAAGTGTTTCATGCCTCTTTCTTAGGTCCTGGTGGTTGGCTGGCAATTCTTGGGGTTTCTTGGCTTGGAGCTGCACCACTCCAGTCTCTGCGCCTCTGGCTTCCCTCTGTGTTTCCACGCCCAAACCTCCCTCCTTTTAAAAGGACCCCAGGCACTGGACTAGGACCCACCCTGACCCAGTATGGGCTCATCTTAATTTGATGGCATCTGCCTAACTCTGTTTCAACGTAAGGCCAGATTCATGGGTTCCAGGGGTTAGGACTTGAACATATCTTTTAAGGGGACACAATTCAACTCACAGCACATATTTGAAAAGTTGGGTTTAGACTGAACTCATTGTATTCAAATTGGCCAGAAAGCAATGGGATTGATCGGGCTGGCATTGACGGGATGGTATGAATTATCCCATGGGATCCAGTGCAGGCACCACTGCAGAAAAACTAAGTCAACTTTGCACGTACAACGTGTAAATTTTTCAGAAAACTAGTCAGTTTATTTACGTTTAGATAGTATGTCCATTTTTATTTCTTTTCTTTTTTGTTTTTTGTTTTGGTTGCACCACACGGTAGGCGGGATCTTAGTTCCCTGACCAGGGATGGAACCCGGGCCCCCTGCAGTGGAAACATGGGGCCCTAACCACTGGACCACCAGGGAATTCCCAGTATGTTCATTTTTAAATGTTTTCTAGATTCAAACAGAAACAGTCACTGAAGCCCAATAATTTGACTAGTGATGATTATCAAATATTATATATAGAGAGACCGAGGGACACCCCCGTTCTACCACGGTAGACACCAGTACAGTCTACCTTACCTTCCTTAGAGTCCAGGCATCTGGGTGGGAGGGAGCCTGCCGACCATAAAAGGATGACAAGCCGTTAGCTCAGGCTGGTATCAAGTCATTTATCTCCTAAACTATACTCCCCTCTTGTTTTTCAAAACATGAGCTGTGGCTGCTGAAGACTTTGGGGTTCTTTCATGATATTTCAATTTGACTAATTAATACAAATATTGGCCTTTTCTGTCCATGTCTATGCATGCGAACCTATCTAAAATGTACTGTTATGAAATCAAGAAGGATACACTCATGACTCAGTCACGGCTGTTGCATAATTTTGAAATCTTGATATACTACATGTGACCAGGGATCCAAGTTTGCTTTTTTTTTTTTTAATTTTTGACTGCACCAGGCAGCATGCGGGATCTTAGTTCCCCGACCAGGGTTGGAACCTGCGCCCTTCGCAGTGGAAGCTCAGAGCCCTAACCACTGGACCGCCAGGGAAGTCCCCAGGTTTGCTTCTTAGAGTTGCCATCCATGCAGTAGTTTAAACAAACATGCCCATTCTCTTGTCTTCCACTCAGGTGTTCAGGGTACTCTGTGGAATAATGTAATCGCCTTTTAAACACAAGTGTGGGTGGTAAGTACGCTTTCATCTGCAGATACCTTTGGGTCATTTCTTAGCACGCATATTTGAACAAGATGGGATGCAGTAGTTTGTAAGCAAAAATACAACCTTCATCCTTCAAACAGTGAGTGTCAATTTCCAAAGGGGACAGAAACAGAAGTTGTTTTGCTCCTGGTGGAACGGAGCATAAGTCATTCCAAAATATGCCCCTTTGGAGTAAGGATTATTTTGAGCTGAAGACAACTAAAGAGCAGATACAAGAAAAACTTCCTGCCCTCCCCCTACTACCTAAAAGTAGGACGTCAACTTTACACCCTATTGACTGGAGGTGGCACCAAAGGAATCTACATAACAGACTTTACTAATTACACTTTGTCTACCGTTAGTTTACCTTGACCTTGGAAGCCTAAAACCACTTGCCGTTGTCCTGCCTTTTCTCCAAAAGTGTTTGTTCTTTGTAGAAGATGCTAGATAAACTGGAATTCTAAGCCACCTTGCGGAGTTACTCATTTTTCCCTGGGTAGACATGTGAATAAACTTGTTTATTTTTCTCTTGTTCATCTGTCTTTCATCACAGGGTCTCAGCCAACAACTCAGGAGGGTAGAGAGAAAATTATTTTTCCTCCCTTTCAGAAGGAATTCACAGAGTGAAATGAATTATTAACGTCTCCACAATTAATTCTGAACTTCCTAAATTATAATGGCACGTTTGATGTTTTTACAGCCCTGCTTTGTTGTATGTAATATGTCCTATCACATCTTTCATCAGATGTAAGGGGAAGCCCAGACACGAGTATATATTTACAAATATTGAGATACTCAGGGTCTGAGAGGCAGCCGCGCCCTGGTTTTGTCCTCATGTTCCTGCCTTGTGCGTAGGTCTGATGCCCGTCTTCACAAGGATGACACTGACATTTGCTTCAGTAAAACACTCAACTCCTGCAAAGTGCCCCAGATCCGTTATGCCAGCGTGGAGCGCCTCTTGGAGCGACTGACAGACCTGCGGTTTCTTAGTATCGATTTCCTCAATACCTTTCTGCACACCTATCGGATTTTCACAACGGCAGCCGTGGTGCTGGGGAAGCTTTCTGACATATACAAGAGGCCTTTCACCTCTATTCCCGTCAGGTAGGCCTGGCACTACCCTGTGATGAAAGTGTGGCCCACCTGGTCCCTGGGTCTCCATGCAGATGGGCAGCCCTGCTCTGCAGGGCACTGGCTTGCCTTTGAACTTGCCCGGCCCCGCCAGTAGAAGGCGGGGAGTCGAGGTCACAGAAAGCTCTTGAGGGAAGCAGTTGAAGTTTCCAAGTGGCCTTTGCTTGCTCTGTGAATATTTGGAAGATAACTCTATTGTTTGGGGCTTTTCTTTCTCCTTTTTAGTTAAATTGCAGGCTCTGACTCAGTAGGTCTGGAGGGGAGCCCGTTACCAGTGTTACTTGTCTTTGGACCACAGTTTAGTAGCAGGGGATTAGACTAAGCCTAAACAGTGTCTGTGTTCCTTTGGCAAATGTGTGGTATACATGCAGCATTTAAATGAATTCCCTACAGGGGCGTCAGCCAGGAACATCTATTCAAGCCACTTCCTGAAAAGGTCTTTTACATTTTCACCCTGGCAACCAGAAAACACATCTGAGATCTGAGAAACAGAAATGTAAAATGGGAGCCTTTTCCTAAGCCCTGCACATGATAACCTTTTACATCCATGAAAGGCAAAGGTTCTCAAATTTTAGCCAGCCATTCATCAGAACACATGAGAGCTTGCAAAAACAGAGATTACTGGGTCCCACGGATGGCCCCCCATGAAGCAACTGAGGTCTCTCGATGAAGCCAATTTATGAAACCAAAAGCCCAGGGATGAAACCACTGTGCTATATGAATATTAGATGCATCACAGCCACCGTACATCTGGGCCCCACAAGTCACAGGAGAATGAACAGCTCTTGGAAGGATTTTTTTTTTTTTTTACTTTTTGGGAAACAATCTTTACAAAACCCTACAATGTGAAGACACGTATGCCGTTGACTACAGCACCCTTGTTTATTTTTCTATCCAACCATAAAACACTGCAAAGGTAGTATTCCACGACCTATTCCTTCTCTCAATACAAATAAGAACTAACTGAACAGATTACAGCGCTTGCAGAAAACCATAAAGCAGTAACTTTACTCCTACCTGATGGAGGGATTTATTACTGAAATACACGCAAGTATAAGAACCTTACCTTCATCTTTAACACTTAAGTATGAGGTACTTTAATATAAGGGGGAGACACTTGTGGTTCCAGACATAATGAATCAGGTACCACTTTTGATATATTAAGTAAATAGGTCACACTTTTGGGCTGATGGCCTGGGGTAAGTACCGACCAGTGGTTGAGAAATCCAGCATGTGTTGGGCAGATAATGTGTTTCACTTCCGTCCACCACATACAGCTGTAAAATCTGCCTAGTTCCTTTAATGCTAAAAACCCCAATTTTCTCATATGCACAGTGAAGCTAGTGATAGGGTATATGCGAAGGACTTCATTCAGTGATTCACAAATAGCTTAACAAATTATAGCTCTGATGATGTTTTGAAAATTGTCAAAAAAAAAAGAGAAAGAAAATTGTCCACCTAAGCTTCACAATGGCAGTGAGTAGAAAGGTTGTGCTGAAAACATTTGATAAGATCTGCCTTCAGAAGAAAAAAAAAGCAGAAGAAACTGTACACATAAACACTATTATTATCAATATCATTTAACTATGATGCAGTATATATACAGTAAGAGTGTGGTTAAAAGTGCTATGCACTTGCTTTTAGAGAACACAAAAGGGTGGACTTATAGTTCTTTCTTTAGACAGATATAGTTCAGGGACTTCCCTGGTGGTCCAGTAGTAAAGAATCCGCCTTCCAATGAAGGGGACCTGTGTTCCGTCTCTGGTCGGGGAACAAAGATCCCACATGCCACGGGGCAACTAAGCCTGCGTGCCCCAACTAGAGAGAAGTCCATGCACCATAATGAAGAGCCCGCGTGTTGCAACTAAGACCTGACACAGCTGAAAAGAAACAAAGAAATGAAGGAAGGGAGGGAGGGAGGGAGGCGGAGAGAGAGAGACAGACAGACAGAGAGACAGAGAGACAGAGAAAGGAAGGAAGGAAGCTGTAGTTCATTTCTTTGTTTTGAAACTGAAGACCAGCATCTGTGACTAATGAATGTATAAAGAGCATTAAGGAAAATTTCATGGAACTGTGTGATTGCGGTTGAGCCTATCTGTGGATGGAAGGATGGAAAAAGCCTCTGGTCATTGTCATTATTCATGTTCCCCAGAGACAAAACCCCCTCCTGAAGAGTGACAGAATAATGTGAGCCCATTCCATCCTGGTTTACAGCAGCCAATTAAAGAAACCAATTACTGTTGCAAACTGTGTCAACCCAGATTGACCTAATTTGATCATTGTTTGTCAGTTACACAAACAAACCCCATTTCCAGGACTGCTTAAATTGGACTGAAGGAACCTGAAATGGGCCCCTCAAGAAATGGGCTGCTGAA
>NW_006770853.1:267442-278565 GCF_000442215.2 Lipotes vexillifer
TGCTGAACCAACAAAACGCCCCAAACAAAACAATGTGGAGAGGTAAGGGGCAGGGGGAGGGGGGGGATGTATTACAGGCGTAGGGGATTAAGAGGTACAAACAATTATATATAAAATAAGCTACAAGGATATATTGTACCACATGGGTAATGTAGTCAATATTTTATAATAACTATAAATGGAGTATAACCTTTAAAATTGTGAATCACTGTACTGTATACCTATAATTTATATATTGTACATCAACCATACTGCAATAAATAAAATTTTTAAGAAAAAAAAACAAAAAACAATGTGGACTCAATTCCTTAATCTGTACACTGCTTCTACTCTGCTCCCATTACCATTTTTCCACAGGTAGATTGCCTCTTGAAAAGTTTTTACGTAAACTCTAACTACTGTGTGTCCAAAGGGCTGAGTGCCCTCACCTTGAGACAGCCCAGTTCTTATATTTTAGGTAAAGCAGCTATGTGGGAGAAAAGGAAGGGATGATGTAAATAAAAACAGCTGTGAACAACAAGGCACAGTCACCCCTCACACATCCACAGCGAATATTTTCAACAGCAAAAGCAAGAAAACCGATTTTAATGAAGAGAACAAAGTAGAGATGATGCCTACTGCCACCATTATCATTTAACATGGCCTTAGAAATTTTAGCAAAGAGTAAAACAAGAACAGATTGGTGGTATGGACATTGCAAATGAGGAGATGCAGTTATTTTTTTCTTTCCTGATGATATAACCATATATGTGGAAAATGCTGATGCACTACATAAAAAAAGAAATAATAGAGCTCTATTAGATTTAGGAAAAGTAGCTGGATATAAATAATTGTCTTTAAAAAAAATAACATTCTTCTAGTCCTGCGATTAAAGTGAATATAGAAAAATAGAATGACTGATAGTGAGAAAACAATATTTTTATTGCCAATTGTGAATAGTATATTATGCGGTAAAGGTAAATTCTGATGGACAAACCAAAACTGAAAATTATTAGTTGTATGTGACTCCATCCAATTCTAATCCATTGGGATTTTTATCTAAATTGGATTAAATAGTCATAAAATGTATTAGGACAGCAAAGCTATATAAGTAGCTGAAATGTGGTAAGAGAGAATGACTGACAAAGAGATGCCAGATGCCCTATATGAAAATATACATCGTGGTCACCATCACAAGATCTGCACATATCAACAGAGGATGCAGAGAAAATGTCTGGGTGGAAACTCTTTATCCTTTGACCCGAAGTGTAAATAGCATTACCTCTGCCTGTATACTCTCAGCACACCCTACCCACAGAGACCCACATTGGCCCAGAAATAGCACAGCACTCATGAGCAAACAGACCACATTGCTCTGGGCAGACACAGCGCATGCCCCAGGGCAGAAGCTGATTTCATTCCTCCTTCACCCCTGGGCTAAGTGCTCTGCTGCAGGTAAAAACCCTACACAACTCTACCTGGTGGTCATTAGTTGTATTTAATCCTTCAAGACACCAATCATAACCAACAATTAATTGTTTTAAAAATGTGGCTTTCACAAGACATGGAAGCAACCTAAATGTCTATTGACAGATGAAGGGATAAAGAAGATGTGGTACATATACACAATGGAATATTACTCAACCATAAAAAAGAATGAAATCCTGGGCTTCCCTGGTGGTGCAGTGGTTGAGAGTCCGCCTGCCAATGCAGGGGACACGGGTTCGTGCCCCAGTCCGGGAAGATCCCACATGCAGCAGAGTGGCTGGGCCCGTGAACCATGGCCGCTCAGCCTCCGCATCTGGAGCCTGTGCTCCGCAATGGGAGAGGCCACAGCAGTGAGAGGCCTGCGTACTGCAAAAAAAAAAAAAAAAAAAATAAAAACCTGAAGAATGAAAGCCTGCCACTGGCAGCAACATGGATGGACTTGGAGGGCACTGTGCTAAGTGAATAAGCCAGACAAAGACAAATACTGTTCCATACCACTTATATGTGGAATCTAAAATATACAACAAACTTGTGAATATCACAAAACAGAAACAGACTCAGATATAGAGAACATACTAGCAGTTACCCGTGGCAGGGAGGGAAGTGTGGAGGGGAAACATAGGGGTAGAGTATTAAGAGGTACAAATTATCATGTGTAAGATAAATAAGCTACAACACAGGGCATATAGCCAATATTTTATAATACCTATTAATAGAATATAACATTTAAAAATTGTGAATTACTATATTGTATACCTGTGACTTGCATAATATTGTACATCAACTCTATTTCAAAAATGGTTTATAATATTGTAAAAAACGTGGCTTTCAAATGATTCCCCTTATTGTAAGACAAGCTCCATAAGAAACAGGAATAAATCTGTCCTGTTCATTTTGGATTCCTGGTGGCTAGAACAAAGATGGCACCACAGCTCTTGTTTTCTGAGTTAAGATAAAAAGATGAACTGATCACAAAATTGTCCATAATGGTTGAAATTTCAACCACTTCTATAAACCTCTGTCCTCTTTGATTTCCCAACCTAAACCTTCCACTCAGTTTTTGAATTTCTCCAAGTTTGTGATGATTCCCAAGGTGCTATCCAGCCAACATGCCAGACTCCCCTGGACATCAGGTGTAGACCAGGTGACCTAGTTTACAATGAGTAGTTTCAGAGGTAAGTGGCTCGGTGGCAGGGAAATTGGACTCCGCCCCTTCCTGGGAAGGTGTCCAGTTGTCCTGGAGCAGGGTAGGTGGCAGTTCTTTCCAATGGTCAGAGTGGCAGGCAGCCCATTGTTCACTTTGTAGAATCTCCCACACGTGGTTGAATTTTGTTCCAGGCTGCATAAGCCATCAAGATCGGATTCTCTGGCGATTCTCTGAACTTTCTTTTAGTAAGAAAATCCTTTCCTGCCTAAGGCATTCAATGTGAATTCTATTCATTGCACCAAAAAGACCTGGATTTATTTCGTAGGGCTGCCACAACAAAGCATCACAAACCAAGTGGCTTACACCACAGAAATGTGTTCTCTTCCAGTTCTGGAACCAGAGATCTGAGATGAAGCTATGCCAGCAGGGCTGCCCTCCTTCTGAAGGCCACACAGGGGAGGGTCTGTTGTAGGTCTCTCTCCTAGGTTCTGGTAGTGGTTCCTGAGTCTATGGCAGTATTAGTCCAATCATCACATTGGTGCCTCCTGTGTCCATGTCCCCAGGTCCAAATATCCCCCTTTAATAAGGACAGCAGTCATACTGGATTAAGGTTCCACCCTACTCCACAATAACCACACCTCCAGTTCGCTAATTGTACCTTCAATGACCCTGTTTCCAAGTAAGGTCACATTCTGAGCAACTAGGGGTTACAATCATGAGGGGGAGGGACAATTCAACCTATGACAAAGGATGATGGACACAGGTATCAAGAAGGCTTGTGAGATGCACCCCAATGTTTGTAGCAGCACTGTTTACAATAGCCAGGACATGGAAACAACCTAGATGTTCATCAACAGAGAAATGGATAAAGAAGATGTGGTACATGTATACAACAGAATACGACTCAGCCATAAAAAGGAATGAAATAAAGCCATTTGCAGCAAAATGGATGGAGCTAGAGATGATCATACTAAGTGAAGTTAGACAGAGAAAGACAAATACCATAGAGTATCACTAATATGTGGAATCTAAAAAAATGATACTGGATTTTCTTGGTGGTGCAGTGGTTAAGAATCCACCTGCCAATGCAGGGGACGTGGGTTTGAGCCCTGGTCTGGGAAGATCCCACATGCCGCGGATCAACTAAGCCTGTGCGCCACAACTACTGAGCCTGCGCTCTAGAGCCCACGAGCCACAACTACTGAGCCTGCGCTCTAGAGCCCACGAGCCACAACTACTGAGCCCATGCACTGCAACTACAGAAGCCCACGTGCTCTAGGGCTCGCATGCCACAACTACTGAGCCTGCGTGCTGCAACTACTGAAGCCTGCGAGCCTAGAGCCCGTGCTCTGCAACAAGAGAAGCCACCGCAATGAGAAGCCTGCCCACTGCAATGAAGAGTAGAACCCACTCGCTGCAACTAGAGAAAGCCTGTGCACAGCAATGAAGACCCAACACACCCAAATAACTAACTAAATAAAATAAAAAATTTAAAAATGACACAAATGAACTTATTTACAAAATAGACTCACAGACATAGAGAATAGACTTATGGTTACCAAAGGGGAATGTGGGGAGGGATAAATTCAAAGTAGGGGATTAAAAGATGTACACAACCATATAGAAAATAAACAAGGACCTACTACATAGCATAGGAAACTATATTCAACATCTTGTAATAACCTATAATGGAAAATGATCGAAATAACTGAATCACTTTGCTGTGCACCTGAAACTAACACAATATTGTAAATCAACTATCCTTCAAGTTAAAAAAGTTAAAAACTTTTAAAAAGTTTTAAATTAATTATTATTATTATTATTATTTTTGCAGTACGTGGGCCTCTCACTGTTGTGGCCTCTCCCGTTGCGGAGCACAGGCTCCAAATGCACAGGCTCAGCGGCCATGGCTCACGGGCCCAGCCGCTCCGTGGCATGAGGGATCTTCCCGGACCGGGGCACGAACCCGTGTCCCCTGCATCGGCAGGCGGACTCTCAACCACTGCGCCACCAGGGAAGCCCCTAATTAATTAATTTTTTTAAATGGCTTTCAAAGACTGTTGTGGAGGTGCTGAGGGCAGGTCCAGGTACACTCATGTCTTTGAGGAAGATTTCTCCCATCTTTACACAGGTTGATCCATTCGTTTTCAATACTGTGATGGTCTAGCTGTCCACTCCTGCCATAAGTAATTCAGGCTCTCCTTGGTGGTTTTACAGACATACACCTGACATCACAATACCTACAAAGCGTTCTTTTGGCCTAAGAGCCTGGCAATGAGAAGGTCATTGTGAAGATCTCCAGATGCATGGAAACTATTAGGAATGAGAAAATGACGCGTGCGCCAAATCTCTTACAAATGCCCGTAAATCAATGAACTCATGGAGTTGATTTTCAAGAGGATCCTCCAAAGATGATTTTTCTGGGCTAAATCGTCACATTCAGTGACTATTGTTCCTGCCTCTTAGTGGCTTGCAGAGTGTTCCATGCAAATTTGGATATTCACAGAGTGGCTGAATATATGCATTGTGTGATGTCCCAGATTCCCACTGTATGCACTCCTTCAGACGAATCTCCAGCTGTCTAAGCCTGAGCACGCACTGTACATTCCAAAAATAATGCATTATTAAATAAGCTGCCTAGCTGCCCAGCTAATGAACAAGCAGATCAGCAAAACGAGGTCCATTTCAAATATATCACCTATGGCTCCAAGAACCATTAGGAGAGCTTCGGTTTCTCCAACTGCCATGTGCATTCGAAAGAGTAACAGAAATTAGCTCCGTGCTGCAGTTTTGGATGACACTCGGCTGTGTCTCCAATGATAGCGATGTTTTCAGAGTAACTCATACGCTTCATTCGTTTCTGTACATTGAGGGGGAATAAAGTCAAAACATGAGGTCTGTTGGAAGCCTCTAAATGAAGTCAAACAAGAGACAGAAAGAGGAGGGAGGGAAATGAAGTGATTATGTGGGGAATCTTTTAATTTCTATTGCCAAGAGCTAAAGGTGGCAAGGAACGCGTTAGGAAGAAAAGGCATACATGAGTGTTACAGAATTTCCTGGGCCTGGGCTCATAAAAAGTAGACAGCAGCCCTACAACAACACTGGGCTTCACTTACTTCGCTTGGTTTGCCATTTTTACGAAGTTGCCCTCTTCCTGCCCCCTTTAAAATGCTTAATTGTTATGTGCACAGAAGTGCCACAGGCGGGGGCATCGGGAGAGGGGGCCATGAACATGAGTCTGCAAAATGATTTGGCGTTTCAGTGCTGGCTGATGTAGCAAAAAGGGGGGCAATGGCTTTCGAAACCAAGCTGGTTTCACCGTCTAGGACTTTATCACCGAGCAAAGGCTGGGAAGGATAATGGCGACATGGCGCCATTCTTGTCCCATATGGGAAGGCTGTTTTTGTATTCCATAGAATGATCTAACTCTGCTTCCAAAGCAAGCTGCTTTATCTTCATGAACATCATATGACCTTTTGGAGTCATTTCCCTAATTATATGATAGAGTTTTGTCCCTACTCATGAATTCTTCAGTCACATTATAAATACTGTGGCCATAAACCCTTCAAGTTAAAATTATGGTCAATGATGATTTTTAACATTTTCTGGCAATTCTTTTAGAGTATTGACTTTTCTCCAACCAAGACAGAAACAATATGTCTCTAAACATTTTCACTGAGAGAGAATGTATTAGCACCATATTATGCTCTTCTCACAATTAGGACATACAGGTGGCTATAATCCACAGTAATTATTTGTGCGTAGAATTTCGACAACATCTGGAAAGATGGGATTTTTAATGCCTTCCCATTTTTAAAAATAACACATTGCATAAATAATGTATAAAATAAAGATCAATATATTTTCACCATTGTGTCAACATAATCTATAAAATAACTACGAAACATATTTCATATTCAAAATATGGAATTTAAGAAAAAAAATGTCATGAAGAACCTAGGGGTAAGACGGGAATAAAGACACAGACCTACTAGAGAATGGACTTGAGGATATGGGGAGGGGGAAGGGTAAGCTGTGACAGAGTGAGAGAGTGGCATGGACGTGTATACGCTACCAAATGTAAAATAGGTAGCTAGTGGGAAGCAGCCGCATAGCACAGGGAGATCAGCTCGGTGCTTTGTGACCACCTAGAGGGGTGGGATAGGGAGGCTGGGAGGGAGGGAGACGCAAGAGGGAGGAGATATGGGGATATAGGTATACGTGCAGCTGATTCACTTTGTTATACAGCAGGAACTAACACACCATTGTAAAGCAATTATAAAGCAATTATACTCCAATAAAGATGTTAAAAAATTTTTTTTAAATAAACATTAAAAAAAATCACTTGACTATACAGCCTATACAGTTGTTTTTAAAATTAAAAAATGTGGTAGGTCACTGGGAACTATTTGTGATGGAGGAACTGTAGGGTGGTCCACAGGACCCACCTCCTTGGTGGTCACACTGTCCCCTTGTGTGTGAGTGAGAACGATGACTTGGTCTAGCCAATGGGATATAACTGACATGGTGAGGTCACCTCCCTTGATTAGGTCACCTTCTAGGGCAATTGTGATGGATATGCCTTTTGTGATGATGTTTCTTTATGTAAGACTTCACTCTGGACTCCTCTTTTTGAAGAAGCAAGGTCCTATATTGTGAATTCTCATAACCTAAGTGAGCTTGGATGCCAACCCCTCCCATCTTACAGCTACAAGGGCATGAACTCTGAAAGCAGGCTATGTGAGCTTGGATGTGGGTCCATCCCCAGCCAAGCTTTCAGATGAGAATGCCCCAGCCTTATAACTACAAGGACATGAATTCTAACAGCAGCCTAGGTGAGCTTGGATGGGGGCCCATCCCCTGCCAAGCTTTCAGATGAGAACACCTCAGTCTTAGAACTACAAGGACATGTATTCTGACAGCAGCCTACGTGAGCTTGGACGTGGGCCCATCCGCAGCCAAGTTTTCAGATGCGAATGCCCCAGTGTTACAACTACAAGGATATGAATTCTGACAACAGCCTAGGTGAGCTTGGGCATGGCTCCATCCCTAGCCAAGCTTTCAGATGAGAATGCAATCCTGGCAGCCTTGCAGAGAACTCAGCTGTGCTGTGTCTGGACTCCTGACCCACAGAAGCTGTGAGCTGACAAATGGGTGTTACTTTTCATCGCTGGACGTGTGGTAATTTCTTACGCAAATTAAAAACCCATACTTTTGGTCTAAGATGTTCTCAATGACAATGGACATACTGTGACAGTAGGAATCACATGGACATTGTTGACCTTTTGTTCTACGAATTTAATTTCATCACATCATTTAATCTTTTTAGTAAGTAAACTAATGTGTTTACTTATTTCTTGACAACACCATACTATTAGAACTGCTAATAAATAAATAAATAAATAAATATATATATATATATATATATATATATATATATATCTTTATGGACGTTTTAGGTTCATCTACTCATTCCTCAGTCTCAAATTTTCCTTGGGTATGACTGCACCTCACTTGTCCTCACAAATTTTAGAACAGCTTGTCAATTTCTACCAAAAAGATGGGTACTTTCTTTGGGATCATATTATATTTAGCTTAATGAACATCTTGTATTTTTAACAGTATGGAGTTTTCTCATCTATATGTATTCATACTTCATCTAGTTTTGTTCTACAAATTTTAAACAATATTTGATCTTTCTCCCCAGAGATCTTGCACGTACTGGATATAATCTTAGCCGATTAAGAAAATATTTCCAACATTAAATGTTCAGACAAATAAAAACTGTGTAATTTTATGCTTCGTGTCAATTTTTAAAATAAATCCCCCAAATTTCCCACTCCCTCTGTCCCCACCACATATTACCAATTTCCTAATGTTGATGTACATTCTTTCCATCTATATTTTTAAACATTTTACATTTAGGTATCTTACAGGAAATTTACTTGATTTCAAACTGGACACAAAATATATCCTCCTCTCCATATATTTACATGTATTTTTGCTACTTATGTCTTAAAATTTTATTTTACTGAAGTCTAGTTGATTTACAATGTTGTGTTAATTTCTGCTGTAGAGCAAAGTGACTCCATTATACATATATATACACATTCTTTTTCATATTCTTTTGCATTGTGGTTTATCACAGGATATTGAATAGAGTTCTCTCTGCTCTACAGTAGGACCTTGTTGTTAATTACTTATTTTCTTTCTTTTTTTTTTCTTTTTGACTCAAACCTATGCCTCTGAGATTTATTCTATTTGGCAAAGGTAAACCTAGATTGCTGTTAATGGTGTATATTATTCCATTTTGTGAATAAACTGCAGTTTACTTACCCATTCCTCTCTACATTTAGGGGCATACTGTAGATTGCTTCCAATTTTTCAGTTTCAAAACCAGAATGAAACGATCAACTTTGCTGTGAGAGACGACTTAAAAGATGGACGTTGTACAGAATTCTAGGTGGATAATGCAGTGTGATGGTCAAAAGTGTGATCCTGCTGCTTCCTGGGAGAGCTGTAGGTCCAGGAAGAGCACCATGGGTCCATGAGACGATCCGTACATGTGGACACATATGCACGCACGCCTAGAACCTTCCTCCTGGATAACTGATATTTTGGTACCACTTCACTGCATTGTCCTCCTGATTTCTAGACTAAATGAATTAGGAGAAATGGTCAAATATTTTAATTTTAGAGATAGTGCCCACCCTTTTGATTTCATGGATATTCACTGCATGACAAATATTTTCATTACGCAAACTTCTAAGTTCCCTCAGGCTATACATTCAACCTCTTTTTAAAAATTATTTATTTGTTTGTTTGTTTGTTTATTGGCTGCGTAGGGTCTTCGTTGCTGCGCATGGGCTCCCTCTAGCTGCGCCGAGTAGGGGCTACTCTTCACTGAAGGGCGCAGGCTTCTCATTGCGGTGGCTTCTCTTGTTGTGGAACATGGGCTCTAGGTGCACAGGCTTCAGTACTTGTGGTACGTGGGCTCAGCAGTTGTGGCTCGTGGGCTTAGTTGCTCCGTGGCATGTGAGATCTTCCTGGACCAGGGCTCGAACCCATGTCCCCTGCATTGGCAGGAGGATTCCCAACCACAGGTCCTATTCAGCCTCATTTTGATGGCAATGAATTTGATGGTAATTTTCACATGAAATTCCCCCACCACCACAGTGTATATTAAGTTATTTTTCTGAAGCAAATCATCTTTTGCACAAACACTAATGTCTACCATTTTATGAGTTATAACGTTTTTCTTCATTATGCCTTTCTTTTTATAATAGTAAGAGAGGATTAACTACAACATTTGCTATTGTTATCATGCTGTGCACAGTTTTTGCCATTTTATGTGTTATAAAATTTCTTCTGCGTTTATGCCTTTCTGTTTTATAATTCACTGTTAATAAAAGAGAAAATTAAATATTTCTGCAATGGAAATGGGAAATTAGGAAGGTTTTGTTTTTAGTATGATTTCTATTCTTATCACCTAGACATTCAATAAAATTAATCGTTTTGGTATTTCAGAGAACATTTTCAAAGAAACCAACTGGGAACCCGCCAAATGAATCAGCTGCCATTTTTTTCAGGCTTGGGCTTTTGCAAAAAACGGCAGCTGTGCAAACAAAGAAGAGAAAGGGATATCTCTCCCAGCAGCCTCAGGAACAGAGGATTAAATCTCCACAATCAACTTGATGTACCCTGCATCAGTGGAATACCTGAATAGACAACAAATCACCCCAAAATTAAGGCAGTGGACATTGGGAGCAACTGTAGACTTGGGATTTGCTTTCGGTTTTTAAGTTTATCTTAGGTTAATATTTAGAGTTTATTATCACTGGTAGATTTGTTTATTGATTTGGTTGCTCTCTTCCTTTTTTTGTTTTATATATATATATATATATATATATAGTTTTTAATCAATAAATAGCACAACAGCCTTTTAAATCATTCATTTCCGTGTCAGCTTTCAAGACATACAAGCTGTATGAGCAGTTGCCATGGTGTCATAGGATTTATGCTGTGCCCATTGCCCTTGTGTATGTAGCCTCTCATCTTGGTTGACACCACACACCTCAGCATTGCTCACTGCCCAAGTGTGCCCACAGCAGCCTCCATATGTGCACTGGCTGCAGGTCACAGGGGAAAACCCTTGTTCCTACTGTAGCATCTCCAAGATGACGCCAGCCCCGAGGGTCTTGAGGATGGAGATGTCTGAGGATTTTGTTTGCGCGGTGCTCCTTTGCTCTCCTTCCTAAGAGTAACTCCTGTGTCCCTGATTTCACACAAGGAGCATATGGCTCCCGTTCCTTTGCACAGGTGTTATGTTCTGGTCTCCATTATTTGACAACACTGGAACTTGTGCCTTCTCTTCGAAACAGACTCCCCAGAATCCCTCTTACTGAAGCTGAGTGAGATACATTCTGTACGTTATCCATGGGACATTCATTTTGGGGCTGAACTCAGACACCTTAATTTTTTTTTTTTTTTTTTTTTTTCGGTACCCGGG
>NW_006770853.1:278749-283327 GCF_000442215.2 Lipotes vexillifer
TCAGCAGCCATGGCTCACGGGCCCAGCCGCTCCATGGCATGTGGGATCTTCCCGGACCGGGGCACGAACCCCTGTGCCCTGCATCGGCAGGCGGACTCGCAACCACTGCGCCACCAGGGAAGCCCCCACCTTAATTTTTTTTTTACATGACTTTTCTACCAGAGCTCCAAAATTTAGAGCATGTAATTTATTTATCATTTAATGAAGTACCAGAGAAAATGAATTTCTTCTGAGAAAATGATGTTTTTCTTCATTGGACAATAAAAATTACATATTCCTACACAGTTCCATTTTTGCATTAGCTGCAACAGAACTAAAAACATCTAGATTCCATAACAAATTATTGCAGTGAAAGATTATTCTATATCCTGTAGTTGCTTTTATGCTGATATCGTTTTAGTTATCCTCTTTTAAAACTATGGCTAATCGTATAAACCACATCCCTTTGGATCTCTCTCTATATGTAGAAATATATACTCGCTCTCTCTATCTCCCTCTGTTTCTCTCTCACGCTCTCTAAATATACATATATATATATATATATATATATATAATACACATATATATCATCCTCTCTCTGAGTATATATATTATACACGCACATATATATATTTTATATATAATATAAAAATTTCTCTGTGAGACAGGCAGATTTCTAATATATATACATATACATATATTTATAGTATAAATCAACACACACATACAAATATAAATCAATGCACACATGCATATATAAATATATACACACACGTGTATATTTTCAATGTGTGTGTAGGTAAAAATAGATGTGTGTATGTTACTTGCTACAGTTTTTGTTAAATTCAGTTTTTTGTTTTTTTTTTTTTGCTGTACGCGGGCCTCTCACTGTTGTGGCCTCTCCCGTTGTGGAGCACAGGCTCCGGACGCACAGGCTCAGCGACCATGGCTCACGGGCCCAGCCGGTCCGCGGCATGTGGGATCCTCCCGGACCGGGGCACGAACCTGCGTCCCCTGCATCAGCAGGCGGACTCTCATCCACTGCGCCACCAGGGAAGCCCTTAAATTCAGTTTTAAAGGACATATATCTCTTTTCCAATTAAGGTTCTGGATGAGTCAAATAACTTATCAATAATCATTTCACCCTGTTAATACCAACCCACGTACCAGGTGATTATTTTTTCACTTCTGTTTTACCCGACTCCTTCATAGTTATACTCAACCAAACCCGCTGCCATGGTTGTGATTTCCTGGCACATTCCCCTATTTTTAGATAACTACAAGCATTGTCCAATAAATGATTTCTCTGTAAAATACACATTAAGGGGTGATGATTCCACCTCCTTAAATATTTTTACTGGAAACAAACAAAACAAAAAGCTTAGCCAGAGTTGATGTGATTTACCATTGAAGCTCACAGATGAGAGTCTGACAGCATGAGTTGGACCTATTAATATGTTTCTCTTTTTTTCCCAATTGAATTCATTAATGATTAAATGGATTAATCAACTGAATGTATTTTCTCATTGGCTGTTGTTTCAGAGACCATTTTTCCATATTTTAGTATAAAGACTTACAAGGTACTAGATTTTCTTTCTGCAAATGAAAAGGAAATTGGGTCTCTTTAAAAACTATAGAGAGAAAAATCTATTTTTAATAAAAGTACAGTTGATTGCATTGCTCAACTGTAATACCATCCACAGCACAATTTACAACAGAACAAGCCACTATAGTTCTATGATAGCTATAAACACTTCAAAGAATGTCCTTCACGTGACAAAGATGCAATATTTTAATAGGGATGCTTTTATAATTGGAAGAGATGGAAAGTAATGCATTGGCATCAATTTTTTTTTTTTTGCTGGTAGTGTTTCATGGTAAAATTTTAAGGTTATTTATCTTGGCAGGGTACTAGGTTATTTCCTTCAAATCAAAGTCTTTATTTATATGTAATCTTTCATAACCAAGGATATAACTGATGCTTTGGCTCTTGGATGTAAGTGACTGATACATATCGTGAAGCTGCTGTTGCTACCCAGTGTCATCTGCAAAATAAACTTTGTAGTCTAACCCTTTTCTGATCATTATTCCTCCCCCTCACAAGAACAGGATCCCTAATACTGGTTTCCTTGCTTATTTTTGGAGAGGTTTTTTGTTTGTTTGTTTTCTTTTTTCCACAATGCACCATCGCACCATTTGACAATTTCACCATTCTATAAGGAACTCTGCACTAGGGACTTCCCTGGTGGTACAATGGTTAAGAATTCGCCATGGTCTGGGAAGATCCCACGTGTCACGGAGCAACTAAGATGGTGCGCCACATCTACTGAGCCTACGCTCTAGAGCTCACGAGCCACAACTACTGAAGCCTGCGCGCCTAGAGTCCGTGCTCCACAACAGGAGAAGCCACCGCAATGAGAAGCCCGCGCACCACAACGAAGAGTAGACCCAGCTGGCCACAACTAGAGAAAGCCCGCGCGCAGCAACAAAGACCCAATGCAGCCAAAAGTAAATAAATAAATAAAGTTAAAAGGGAAAAAAAAGAAACTCTGCACTATAGGTCTAAAATAACAGTATTAGAAACTCCACATCTCACTTGCTATCTCCCCACGGATTTAAGACACCCAGACTGGAACAGTGTTTTCCACAAAATGAGAGTAGGTCGCTACAGGTACTTTTTGGGGCTTAGCCTCTGACTATTGGTTTTCTAACTTGCCCTTCATTATTGTAAACCCTCCAAGGTTCCAGATAACTCCCCTTGTCTCTCAGGGTAAGTCCATACTGACAAGAGCTTTTCTAACTATGGGTGGCAGGCAGAAGCACATGCCAACTCCTTCTAGGAGACACTTCCAAAACAGCTTTTCCCTTTCATCTGCTGGATTTTCCAAGCCCGTACAGCTTGTCCATTCCCTCGCTGAGGTTAGAGAAAGTCTTTATCCCCATTGTACTTGGCTGAAACTATGAGATCTTAATCCTGATGAGTATGGCAAGCCCCCCAAGAGTCAACACCTTGTGCTTCTATCAACTGCCCCATTTGGAGGCTGTGGGTTTCCACCCCCCATCTCTATCCACGAACACCAAGATTTCTGTCTCCCCAAACTTGTCAGGCATTCAAGTCACCTGGGGAGTTTGTGACATGTTCAGGTACATGCACATCATTCCTTGATATTCCAATCCAGCAAGTGTGGAGTGGAGCTAGGGAACTGTATATTTAAAAGCCTCCAGGTGATCCTAATGGAAGTCATCGATAAACCGTCATTCTTCACTCACTCCAGAACTTTGAAAACCAACACTGACCAACCCACACTCAAAAATCACCATATTCTATTATCTTGTTGAACACATTCCTGGAAGGAGCAATCCGTTTTTCATAGTTAACAGTATGTCCAAGTTATGGACTATTTCTCATGGTCTCTGACTGCTGATTAAATCAAAAATTTTTTGGTATCTTCCACTTTTCGGTGAAGTTTTTACATCTCTAAAGGTACACTTGGGATGAAAATGATTCTCATAATCTCACAGATGGGCTGAGTATAGAGAACATTCTGGATATGCTTCTTAGGAAGCACAAATATAATTTCTGAATATCCACAGTATCCCTAGCTCCACTGTAACCCACTGATGCCTCATCGCTCCAAACTATACACTGGATTCCATGCTGCCTTTGGTGTCATTTAGAAGGAGAGGTTATACATGCAAGTAAAATGAAATGAAATGGCATGACAATAGTTACTTCAGCAATGTTAACAGATTTCCTGCTATTTGGAACAAATGCTAGTGAGTGAAGTGGAAAAAGAGACCACTGACTCTTTTTTTTTTTTGCGGCACGCAGGCCTCTCACTGTTGTGGCCTCTCCCGTTGCGGAGCACAGGCTCCGGACGCGCAGGCTCAGCGGCCATGGCTCACGGGCCCAGCTGCTCCGCGGCATGTGGGATCTTCTCGGACTGGGGCACGAACCCGTGTCCCCTGCATCGGCAGGCGGACTCTCAACCACTGCGCCACCAGAGAAGCCCACCACCGACCCTTTTAGTCATAGTTTACAGATGAAGAGGACCACATTAAAGGTCAGAGCCACATGCCCCACCAATGGTGGGGTGAGAGGAGCTGATTTTCAGTTCACGGGGCATCTGGTCCACTAGACGGACATCATACCTGCGTCCAGGTATGATGCAGTAAGGTGGGAAATGGCAGTGTCTCATCTTCCCTCTGTCAGTTGAGTTTGGGATGCTGGAAACACCACATCCATCTTTTTGAAGAACTTCCACAGCAACACATGTGAGTCATATTTATCAATATATGGCAGAATGGCACAACGAACCACAGACCCTCAAGACGATAACCAGTATAGCTGCACAGAAAGAACTCTTGCTACATCATAGCACATAGATGGGGCAATACTTGGTATGCAAAGATTCACAGAATTTACCCGAACACTTCCACAGAAATATTTATCCTTGCTCCCTCCAAAGACAAACACTGAGAAAATTAAAAATTACAGGCAAACAAATAATTTTTTTTTTTTTTTTTTTTTTGCGTTACACGGGCCTCTCACTGTTGTGGCCTCTCCCGTCGTGGAGCACAGGCTCCAGACGCGCAGGC
>NW_006770853.1:283628-290400 GCF_000442215.2 Lipotes vexillifer
CACGAACCCGTGTCCCCTGCATCGGCAGGCGGACTCTCAACCACTGCGCCACCAGAGAAGCCCACCACCGACCCTTTTAGTCATAGTTTACAGATGAAGAGGACCACATTAAAGGTCAGAGCCACATGCCCCACCAATGGTGGGGTGAGAGGAGCTGATTTTCAGTTCACGGGGCATCTGGTCCACTAGACGGACATCATACCTGCGTCCAGGTATGATGCAGTAAGGTGGGAAATGGCAGTGTCTCATCTTCCCTCTGTCAGTTGAGTTTGGGATGCTGGAAACACCACATCCATCTTTTTGAAGAACTTCCACAGCAACACATGTGAGTCATATTTATCAATATATGGCAGAATGGCACAACGAACCACAGACCCTCAAGACGATAACCAGTATAGCTGCACAGAAAGAACTCTTGCTACATCATAGCACATAGATGGGGCAATACTTGGTATGCAAAGATTCACAGAATTTACCCGAACACTTCCACAGAAATATTTATCCTTGCTCCCTCCAAAGACAAACACTGAGAAAATTAAAAATTACAGGCAAACAAATAATTTTTTTTTTTTTTTTTTTTTTTTTTTACACGGGCCTCTCACTGTTGTGGCCTCTCCCGTCGTGGAGCACAGGCTCCAGACGCGCAGGCTCAGCGGCCACGGCTCACGGGCCCAGCCGCTCCGCGGCATGTGGGATCTTCCCAGACCGGGGCACGAACCCATGTACCCTGCATCAGCAGGTGGACTCTCAACCACTGTGCCACCAGGGAAGCCCAAACAAATACTTTTGGATAGTCAAACCTGAAAGCCAATGTGAAGCCAAGGTTATCACTTTTTCCCTCAATAATTAGAAACTGTCGATATTCTTTATAGTAAAGGTGTGGTATCTGCAATTTCATCAGAATGCTAACAATGAATTTTCTGAGACAGAAGGAGTACACGGCCTTTTTGCTATTTATATTTTAAAATTCTGTATGATTGCAAAAGACAGGAGGAAGGTCACTACAGATTGTGAATTTGTTCCAGTAAGCATAATTAAGGCTGATGGAAGTCTGAGGCACATGTTTCTTTTCAATAATGGGACCAATTAGCCCGATATTAAATTCTTCATCATTCCTCTGAAGAATAATTAGAGATGAAACATCATAACATAAACAAGATATTTGTTTTGACCAATATTGAGACTGTTGTATTTTAACATCATGCCCTGTTCTACTTAATGGACATATAGCCTGAACAACGCCAAATTAAAGGATTTTAGTCAAATCACGTTTCCACACTACACAGATTCCAAGAAAACAGTTTCCTTGAATGACCTCTGAACGTCTAAATTTCTGAAAATATATCTTTCATATCCATAGCTTAAAACAGCTGTTTTAAAACATTCTTTAAGGAACCCAATCATAATTCTGCTAATAATTACCTTGTTGCATTAGCTACCTTGATGGCAAACCCTTCGAGAATCAGAGTGAAAAAATTCTTCTGAATTGCTTTTCTTTACCTAAGCATACATTTGCATAATTTATTTCCCTATAGCATTTATATGCATATATGATATATATTATGCATATAAATATATATTTTACCCTCATCTACCTTGTAATAGCAATATAATTAGGTTAACTATTTCTAATGGTTACCTGGGATTCCATTAAGACAGTGAATTGTACATAAGCATTGTCATGTTTTCCTGGGAAACTGCACATTGGGTTTCTTTCTGCTTGCAATTCATATTAGTGTTTGACCATCTCTTTTCCTAAACTCATAATGACATTTCAAAAGAAGTTTGTTTTACCTACGTCTATCTAAAAATTTCTTTTAGAGAAACTTTCTTGTAGATATAAGATATATAATCTCACATTCTGCTATTTTATATCTCAATAATTGTATGCTGGCAAATAATTATTGCTTTAAACAGCTTGATTCAGTCTGTTCCTGCTGCTATAACAGAAAACCACAGACTGGGTGGCTTATAAACAACAGGTATTTATTTTTCACAGCTCTGGAGGCTGAAAGTACAAGATCAGAGTGCTGGCAGATTCACTGTCCGGTGAGGGGGTGCCCTTCCTGGTTCATAGAGGGTGCCTTCTCACCGTGTCCTCACCTGCAGAAGAGGGGAGGGAGCTCTTGGGGGCCTCTGTTATAAGGACACTAATCCCGTTAATAAGAGCTCCACCCTCATGACCTGATCACCTCCCAACTGGCCCCCCTCCTGGTACCGTCACTTTAGGGGTTAGGATTTTAACATGTATTTTGGGGAGACACAAACATTCAGTCCATAACACAGCTGTTTTTAAATATCCACATGAGGGAATGTAAATTGGTACAGCCACTGTGGAGAACAGTATGGAGGTTCCTCAAAAAAGTAAACAGAGTCTCCATATGACCCCTCAATCCCACTCCTGGGCATATATCCAGACAAAACTCTAATTCTAAAAGATACATGCACCCCAGTGTTCATTGCAGCACTATTTACAACAGCCAAGACATGGAAACGACCTAAGTGTCCATCGACAGAGGACTGGATAAAGAAGATGCGGTACATATGTACAATGGAATAGTACTCAGCCATAAAAAAGGAATGAAATAACATCATTTGCAGCCACATGGATGGACCTAGAGATTATCTTACCGAGTGAAGTAGGTCAGACAGAGAAAGACAAAATACTGTATGATCTCACTAACATGTGGAATCTAAAATGTGACACAAATGAACTTATCAACAAAATAGAAACAGACTCACAGACATAGAGAACACACTTGTGGTTGCCAAAGGGGAGGGAGGTGGGGGAGGAATGCAGTGGGAGTTTGGGGTTAGCAGATTCAAACTATTATATATAGAATGGATAAAAAACAAGGTCCTACTGTAGAGCACAGGGAACTATATTCAATATCCTGTGATAAACCACAATGGAAGATAACAAGAATGTGTATATATATATATATACACACATATATATACATATATACACATATATACACATGTATAACTGAATCACTTTGCTGTACAGGAGAAATTAACACAATGTTGTAAATCAACTACAGTTCAAAAATAAATTTTAAAACAATAAATAAATATACAGATGATTATCCTTCATTTAATTTTAAAAAGTGTCCACATAGTTTAAAAACTGGTGATGAAAAGCTTTGCCAAGCAGTTTTGTAGAATAACTCGGAAGTTTTCTCTCAGATAGCTTCTCACTTCCCAGTTTTATTTCTACCAATCAAAAATAACAATTAATGTACCTCACATAAAGGGACAGTGTCAGGATTACAAATAATAGAAATATAGTTGTCTGGCTTATTTAGGAACTAACAGGTAGTGATGCTAGCTATTAATAAATTATAATGCCCAAGTAAATTAAGCAGAAAGCAAACCAAAAAAAATGAGCTCTTAAAGGTTAATCCGTAAAGACAAATGTTTGTAAAGTCCAAGAACAGTGAAATTAAATAGCTAACACAATCATAATCTTACTTTAGAGAAAAAAAATTCTACACTTTCAAGGGAAACACCTTTCTAGATTCTTTTAACCCAGAAGCACTGTACAATAACTGTGAGACCCTCCGTTCAAGGGGGAACCTTCATCAGATTATTTTTATATGGAAAATATCCCAAATAAGTCACAAGAACAGATTGATCTCCATTCCATCAATGCCCATCTGCACTGAGAACAATAGTGTGACTTCAATCAATGAGAACGTTTATAAAGACACTGAACTTGGGCTGAGTTACAATTATGAATGGACTTACAACGATGAACTGCTTTTTACTGCAAATCGTTTTGAGAAGCCGCAAAAGATTTCCGGTTGGTTTCTTCTTCACCTGTCGTCCTCCCAGGGAGGTGCCGTTCCTTGTACGCTGGGATCAGGTGGGCTTGAGAAATCATAGATTCACCTTTGGTAACCATAAGTCTGTTTTCGACTGTTATCTGTAAGTGTGTTTCTGTATTGTGAATAAGGTCATTTTTTAAAAAAATTAGATTTCACATATAAGTAATATCATCCCCGTTTGTCTTTCTCTGTCTGACTTGGTTACCAAAGGGGAAACCTGGGGGGAAGGGATAAACGAGGAGTTTGAGATGAACATACACACGCTACCAAATACAAGATGGATAACCAACAAGGACCTCCTGTAGAGCACAGGGAACTCTGTTCAATATTATGTAACAACCTAAACAGGAAAAGAATTTGAAAAAGAATAGATACATGTGTATGTATTACTGAACCACTTTGCTGTACACCTGAA
This sequence comes from Lipotes vexillifer, assembly GCF_000442215.2. Classification (NCBI taxonomy): domain Eukaryota; kingdom Metazoa; phylum Chordata; class Mammalia; order Artiodactyla; family Lipotidae; genus Lipotes; species Lipotes vexillifer. Next base: position 287,874 of record NW_006770853.1, read on the forward strand.
ACTAACACAACATTGTAAATCAACTGTACTCCCATAAAACCAAAATTAAAAAAAAAAAAATCAAAGATTTACGAAGACTCGATGTGTGGTTGACACTGATGATAGCCAATGTCCATGGGGTCTTCTGGGGGCTCCAGGAGCAGCTGGTAGCTCAATGAATCCTCTCACGCAGCAATCAAGTGTCTCTCTTCATGGTGCCCTCCTGTGCTCAGCGAACATCCACCTGTGCCCTTCTGGCGAGATCTCTGGACCTTGGGTGGCTTTGCCTCTCTCTGCTGCCTGGTAAGGTCAGCTGTTTTCCTCCTCCTGGTATAAACGCTGTACTGTTGCCAAGGCGACTGAGTGTAATGGGATGCATCATGGCAGTCTCCACTTCACATGGTCGGAACCTACAGAAAACTGGGTTTGCCTCACTCCTCTGGCAAAGCATGTCACGGGTCTTTTCTGTTCTGTTCAGTCCATGTCTCCACAAAGTCTGGCTGACCTTTCCAATCTCCCTTGAATTGACTTTCTTTCTTAGGATTTTCAAACGCTCACAGCTTTCTGTCGTTTGATACACTGGGCTTCCTGTTCGGACCAACACTGTGCTCTGGACACAGCTCCCACTTAGGGTCAGTCCTTTCTTGAAAATTATTGGTTAAGCCTGCATCTTTATTATATTTCAGTTTCATTCTACAATACTGGACTGTTCCCACTATGGCAGTGTTAATTCTCATCATCATAAATTTGGGAGAAAAAAATGCAAGCTTATTTAACAACAACAGAAAAAGACTAAAAACACTATCCCTGTGGTTAAAACACAGGAGTGTAAAATAATTCTATCAGACTATGCTCTTTGGATTAGTATTTTACTTAAGGCAGCTATTCTTTTAAAGTGTTAATTATTGTCAACCTGAAATGTATCTCTTGTTGTCATCAGAGAAGATTCAGTACAGGACTTTAAAAAGTCATCTTAAAACGAAGAGTAAAGGGCTCATCCTGGTTTCCACGACTGAATCTGCATTAAACTGGCCCAACCGTTCCATGGATCTACACCCCAATTTTTGTATCCAAAACGACGACTGAGATTAAACAGCAAAGGCTCAGTAGTGAAACGAAGCTGTGACCCTAGCTATTGCGTCTACATGACATAAAGCAAAAAATGTAACTCTTGTTTTTCCACCCACTTCCCATTAACTTGGCCAATTTTTTGATTAACAGGCTGGCTTGAGCAGATACTGATTTCAAGGAGATGATGTACATGCTAATTCGATGGCAGAAACCGTAGAATTCTAGAGGCATGGACTTGCAATGAGCCAGATAACTTCTATTTGACATAATTTTGCAGGGACCCCCTCCCTCACAGTGATATTTTATGGTGGTGTCTTTCAAGTCATATGCTCCTGAACTTAGATGACACAAGAGATGCCAGACAGGACCGAATAGGTCTATCCAATGGAGACAGACCATCGCTGTTTTACCTTGCTCTTGGTTAAGGACTGAAGAATTCCCAGGAAACTTAGCTAACAATGATAGAGAAGTAACCCTCAGGAGAAAGCATGGAGTGGGGAGTGTAGTGAATTTAAGGAGAGAAAAGCACGTTCTGCGATATAAAAATATCTGCAGTCTCTCCATATATGTATCTGAACATATACATATTATTATTATAAAAGACCTGTATGTGCCAGGGGAAATTTAGGTTAGAAAACATCTCTGTCAAGAGTGACTGTCTGTCCCAAAATAAGCATCTGATTTAGGTCATGTGGTTAGAACTGTAGATGGAAAATTTTGCTGCACAAAGGGGTACGAGAAAACCAATGTTCACGATGCTTGTGTACCCCAAATGTCCTATGTGTGCACACCCGTATGTGTGTGTGTGTGTGTGTGTGTGTTGTGAGAGAGAGAGAGACAGAGAGAATGGAACGGAGAGATTGAGAGAATGGAGGATTCTTTTGAAACCAAAATATACCAAAATACACTTTAACAAACAACGAATATTTTATACCCACACCATTTATCTAAAATAGAACTTTAAAGATTCAAAACCTATTTTTTTTTTTAATAAGTCAGGGCTGCTCTCCTGGGTGATAAAATTGCAGTGGATTTTCCATTCCCACTCTACATGTAATTGTAATCCTTCTATATGCAGAAGTGCATTAACCAAGCAAGAGATTTTTCACAGACATTAGGTGGTGATGTAGGTTTGCACCCATTTTGTCTTTTTTCCTTTCTTTGCTATGGAATGATTTAAATAGTGGCTCCAGGTTAAAGATCCCTGTGAATTGCAAAGAGTTTAAAGCACATGTGAATAAATTAAGGATCAAGTATCAGATAAAGGTAATCTTTTTTTTTTTTTTCTCCAGAACAATGTCACCCCGATCCTCCAGAGCTGGGAAATAACTGTTCTACTTAAGAATGAAGGGTATTGGGAATATAGTAGTATTTGGATTATGTTAGAAATATGGTGGAAGTTCCAAAGACGCACTTGACTCATAATTAATACTACTCACTGGATATGCGCGCGTGCCTTTGCGTGATTAAACAGGGA
>NW_006770853.1:290410-297675 GCF_000442215.2 Lipotes vexillifer
TTAAATAATGTTCGCAAATGGCAAATTTTAAAAAATGTATACTTTCATGCTGTGCCGTGTTTAAATTTTAACAATTTCAATAATGTTGAAATGGCACATTTGCTGTCAACTTTCGAGTTGAGTCTGAAAGCATATCAAAGGACATGCTTTGTGGCTTAGAAAATTCATTTGGCTTAAATGATGTATTCCTGATTTAAGGGGATGCTGCCAGATCTTCCTCGGCCTTAGAGAGGAATTCCTAAACAATCTAAGACACGGTTATTTCTGGATGCAGAATGTTTGGAGTCTATTCTCTGTGCCAGCTGCACACAAATATTTTATTGCAGCCATTAAACATGGTAGCTTATTCATATGCAGCTATGATCCAACCCAGACCTTTGCAGTGAAAGCATCTATCACTGTAACGATGAATAAAACTGAAAAACAAACAAAAATCCACCAGAAAACACAAACTTTATATAAGGCCTTTGGAGGAAATCTCTCCAAGATAAGATTTAATCTACAGTTTCCCCAGAGAATACCCCCAAAGGGGATGTTAGTTCATTGTGGTTACACAACTCTTTATCTGCTCAGTTATACAATGAGGCTAATAAACAATGCCCAGGAACACCTTAAACACTTACCCGTGCTAGAGAAACCCGTACACAGAATGATGGGTGGGTGTTCCTTGATTTTTATGGAGACCCCTTGGTGAAGGATCTCTCATTTTCAAAGACAGACCATGCATCAGTATCTCCCTTCGTGTCTATTTAAGACCCACGTTTTTCTGGAAGGGTTGAGTTTGAACATCAGTTCCAAATGCAGGAAGGAATCTGTCCATACAGAGACCAGACCCAGGCAAGCTGGCTGTTTGCCACCTCGCTTTGTATCTTTTCCTCCAGAGCTTTTCCAACAAGCTCAGTGTGGATACCAGGCCAGCAAGAGGAGGTGGGGCAGGGTGCAGCTTCAGGCACTGGAGAAAGAACCCAGAACCCAGGATCTAGAGAGTCCCAGCTAATAGAGATGCCAGACCATCAGAGGTAGAAATACAAATCCTAATCATTACACGTCAGACCTGTGCGATGGCAAATCCAAAGACCTAGACCACAGACCATCTACACCCTCAGCTCCTGCAGAATCCTAACTTGGGCCCACCTCCTTGAGAGGGACCCCATCCTTGTCCATAAATGCAGTCGGGCAACTTCTTTCACAGAAGCATCAAGTTCTTCCGACATCTCATGCCCAATATTGTAGTCCATAGTTTCTGGGCAGAGGATAAGAAATCCGTGTATGGCAGCATGTTTAGCATTTACCCTCTAGATGCAAGCAGCATCCGCTCCCAGCTGTGACGACCAAAAATATCTCCTGGCATGGCTAAATGTATCCTGCGGGGTGATACTGGCTCCAGATGGAAATCACTCTCCAAGCCCTACTCCGGATTCACTGCAGTCTGGTCATCAAGCCCTCAAGATGGAATGCCCCCTGCAGTGCCGGGCTGCTGTTTCCATTCCCATGCTCCATAAATCAAGACCCTTGCAGAATCAAAGTCTACAGGCTTGGAGGCCCTAAAACGCTAGGAAATCTCAGACCCTACCAGGACCCTCTGTTAACGGTACTGGGTTGCCACTGCCTCGTGGGTCAGCCTTGGAGCCTACAAGGTTTCAGCACAGAAAGAGTGAAAAATTGAGAAATGCAGAGACCTGGATGGAAGACCCCTGATCTGCCACCTACCAGCCAAGAACAAGGACCTCAGGCCACACAGAGAGAAAACAGTGTAGAAACTTGGAAACTGAGCCCGCACGGTGGAAATGCTGGGAGCGGGTTGGTGCTGGGAATGCAGGGTTGGGGACACAGCGCTATGGTGATCATGGGGTGGAGAAATCTGAGTCAGTACATTTTAGACTGATCTCACGCTCTCCGTATATAATTTGAGTCCTTGCTCCTGGCAGGGTATGTTGTGGAGAACTTTGCTTATACCTAGATTATAAATCAGTATACTTAGGGTATTTGCTTTAAAAGATAGTTATTTGTACTGTTCTAAACACCAGTTCAGTATTTTCATGATTATAGACTGATCCAACCCAGTGGAAAACTTTTAAGTGTCTCTTTAAACACTGGGGGATAAAGAATTCTCTCATAACCTCTCTGCATGTTTGTGAGAGACATTTTCTTGAAGACTCTTGAGAGAGCACGCTCTGTTCTCTCAAGCACTCCTGAATGCTTGGCAGGAAATAAATCCCCTCATTCTCATTCTGCGGGAGTAACCCTCCCTTGATTTGGAACCTTGCAGCATCTTGGGAGCCACTGGGGAAATGAGGAACCACACCGGCAGCTATGAAACCAGAAATGCCTGATAAACACCAGACACGAGATGGGCTTGACTCATGCAAATGAACCTTTACTCATCTTGAAGGACGTCTTCAGGATTTTTAAGATGTTGATAGTAAAATTACCCTCCTCTGACTTACGTTTGCTGTACTGGTTCAGGAATTTTGAAAAAATAATTTATTAGGAAATGTTGCTCCATGAGAATGCAAAGTGTTTATTTTATTTTTGGTGTAAAACATAATTAAGAAGACAGTAATTGTGTGTGTGCATATTTTATATGTAAAATTATTTATAATATCATTTCATAGACGGACATATATATGCATACTATATGTATATACTATAATGTATAGTATACTATAATTAATATAGTATGAAATATATAATATATATCAATATATCAATACATAGCACGTATAACAGTGTGTATAATAGGTACTGTTTCAATATAAATAGTGTGCTATTATATTGTATACTTTATATAAAGTACACTATGTATACTACGCATGTGTTATACGTATACACATGTATATATGCTGTACAGAATGTTGACAGTATATAGGTAATAATTATATATCTATGTTTTTATTTATGTAATATTTAGAAGGGATTGTAGTTTTTGTTTGTTTGTTTGTTTGTTGTCATGGTACCATGAGAGGTATAGACTAAGAGAGAGAGGAATTTGTCTTTCTTTTAGATGCAATAATGTCTGGCTTTGGAGGTTTCTCATCCATTTCACAGTGAACTGCTTTTGAGCATCGCAATGCAAGTCCTTGGCAATCACACCAAATTTCTGACTCTGAAAGCCCAAGAGCAGCTTGGCACCAAGACAGCTCCTGTAGCATTAACGGAGCTGGGGTAGATAGTCCATCATCCTTAGTCATGAAGAAATCAAGGTTATTGGATCCCAAAGCATGAGTAGCACATGGTCTGTGAAAGATCTACTTTGGTACCCAAAGCGCCCAGAGCCCTCAAAACAGGTTTGTGGGAGGAAAGAATAAATTACATGAATGAATGAAAGCAGTGTGGGTGTTTAGGGGACTTGTGTGGATTTCCTATAGGGGCACAGTACGTTTGGATACAAAAGCAAAGTCTAACCATGGGTGGTTTTCAAAACTCACATGCATGAGTTTAGCAACGAGAGAGTTTGATGTAAACATGGCAAGTGTGGAAGCAATGTGATAGGAAAGGTTTTCCTTGCTTTGATGATGGATTAGAAAGGGAGTGGATGAATCCACCCGGATGACAGGAGGAAGGAGGGGGAAATCGGAAAGGTCTGTGAAGAAAGAGTCAAAGAGAAGTGGAGAGACTTCTTTAAAAACTTTAAAGGCACAGAGAAACGAAAGGACCAAGAGAAAATCTCCTTGGGTGAGGACTAAGGAGATACGGGTGTGAGTCAGGCTTATTGAGCTGATTACGGATGGACATGGCTTTGTGGTTCTTTGTAGAAGTCAAGATGGGACCTGGGATGGAAATTCCACTGGTTATGTTTCTGGCCCCAGCTCGATGGCCTTGGGTGAGCTCACTGGCTTTGCACGCGTGTGTGTGTGACTGTGTACCTTAGTGTATGTGTGTGCCTTTGTGTGAGTGTATATGTGAATGGGTGATGGTGTGTGTGTGTGTGTGTGTTGATGCATGTGAATGTGTGAATCTAAAATAAGGAATTCATCATAATACCTGCCTCAGAGTGCTGCAGAGAATATATCAGTTAAAATGTAGAGAATATATCGCTTAATCCATGGATTTTACAAAGGATGTCTGGCTCACGGCAAGTGTTTAAGAGTCGTCAACTATTTTTCACAACCATTGTTAAGTTCTGTGCTGAAAGACAGAGTCTGATTCACCTGGATAATCCCGAGCTTAGGCACCTGTCCGCACACGCTCACACAACGCATAAGTAAAGGAACACACCCAGTGATGGCTTGGTTTCAGGGTTGCCGGGACAACGTTTAGATTTTAAACTAGAGCAGCATCACGGTTGTTAGGAGGAAACAGAGCCAGGCCAACACTCTTGTCAGAACTGGAGGGATTTTACATCAGGTTGGCAGGACACAAAGTCAAACAGTCCGTGCTGGTGGCACAGCTGTTGGAGAGGAACCCCCTCGTGCTTTCTTGGTGAGAGGGGACAGGCTGGTGCCAGCCGTGTGGGACACAATTGGGAAGAACTGTCCAATCGACTGGGGCACTCGACCACTGGACCAGCCATCTTCCTGTGGTCACTGTACCCTCCAGACCCATCTGTACCTGTCTGAGGTGATGGGTTCAGGACACACTGCCTTGACACACAAGCACCAGGGCATGTTGAGGGGTTTAAGGTGAAGGAATTTGAGAAACAGCAGGTGCAGGAAGGACCTTGCCCTGAAGCAGGTCGGGAAACCCTTGGGGGCACGCGCCGTCCATATACCCAGAGAAAAGGAGTATCCTCCTCTCGCAGATGGAGGGGCACCGAGAGGAATTGAATCATAAAGAACAGACCTGCTGTCTCTCCCAGTTTACTCCATGTGCCCCCAAACTGCTGTCCTGTCACGTGTATGCACAACTCTCCACTCTTCCTCAAGCCCAGTATAAACACTCTCGGGCCTACGGGTGGACCTAGAGGTGATCATACTGAGTGTAGGAAGTCACACAGAGAAAGACAAATACCATATGATATCACTTATATGTGGAATCTAAAATACAGCACAAATGAACTTATCTACAAAACAGCAACAGACTCACAGACACAGAAAGCTAACTTACGGTTAGCAAAGCGGGGGAAGGGGGAGGGATAAATTAGGAATTTGAGATGAACAGATACACACTACTTTATATAAAATAGATAAACAACAAGGACTTACTGTATGTATAACACGAGGACCTATATTCAATATCTTGTAATAACCTATAAGGAAAAAGAATCTGAAAAAGAATATACATATATATATAACTGAATCACTTTGCTATACACCTGAAACTAACACGATATTGTAAATGACCCTTAATTCAATTTAAAAAATGCTCAGGCTTAACTATTTCTTTGGGTCTTCATTTCCTTATAAAGTCTCCCCTGTGACATAAAACTTATATTAAATAAATGTGTATGCTTTTCTTTGTAAATTTGTCTTCTGTTACCAAGACACAGCTGAGAACCCAGAAGGGTAAAAGGAAAAGGACATTTTTCCTCTCCTACAGAAGGGACGTATGTATGTGTTTATTTACGGACATGTTTTCTGTCGTGTCAAGAGACTGGAAACAACTTATGAGGATCAAGCTAAACAATGCAACTCTATGGAGGCATGAAAAAAAAAAAAAAGAAAAATCACCTTATGAAGGGATTTGAAGACTCTCCAGATAAAAAATTACTTAGGGAATAAAAAACTGCAGATCTTCTAAATTTTGAATGAACAGGAGACAAAATTCCCACATTTACATCTATATGTGTGTGTTTGTGTGTTTACTTGCATGCATATTTATTTTTGATTTTAAGTATAAAGAAACAATGGAACAATTTACAAAAATGTACAAGATTATCTAATGGGGTCAGCAAGGCTGGCTGTATGGGGCATATACAGAAGCTAAGCTTATCAATGTATATCCGTTTATACATTTGTTTTTAAATTTTGAAACATGTGCAAGTATCACCTACTAAAATTTTAAATGATGATGTATTTTATGGAGCCACCCAAGCTTATTGATTTTTCTTGGATGTTCATAATTTTAGATTTAAGAATTTAATTAAAAATATAGGAAGAATTATTAAAAGGTAATGTTTACAATTTACATATATGTAAGTACTATTGCCTGGAAATATTTCTGTGTGTGATGTTTCATTAATAGAGACTGTGGGAAATCAGCAAGGATTTCCATAGCTTACACTTCTCCAAATAGCTTCATGTAACTATGAGACTGAAATCTGATAAATTATTTTTAAAAATTAGTCTATGCAAGCAACATTTACCAAGCAGTTACTCTTATTAGGCTTTTCATGGATGAAATAATCATGTGTGGTGGTTCTTTAACATTCACTCCCAAGGATGTCACTGAGTGAACGTTTCCTTATGTCATTAGAAAATAAGATTGACAAGAGATGCCAATGGCTTCAATGAAGAGGAATCCCATGATATTTTACAGGAAGGTCAATTCTACAAACTGGGTCCCCAAGTATTCTGGTTTGATAGCCATGTTTTAAAAAGCATGGCCGTTTATATCAAAACTAGACTCTTTGTATGAACAGCTGAAGTACATGTTTTTCTGAAATAAGAGATGCACCTCATTTCATTTTGTCCTCCAGAATCGTTAGGTTTTTGGTTTCAACGCTGGCTAGTAGTCTTTGTACAGAATTTCATTCAAGAAATGCCATGTTTGGGGACTTCCCTGGTGGTCCAGTGGTTAAGACTTTGCCTTTCCATGCAGGGGGTGCAGGTTAGATCCCTGGCTGGGGAGCTAAGATCCCACATGCCTTGTGGCCAAAAACTAAAACAGAAGAAATACTGTAATACATTCAACAAAGACTTTAATAAATGGTCTACGTCAAAAAAAAATCTTTAAAAAAGAAAAAGAAATGCGATGTTTGCCCAAGCCTGAGTGGTCACAATTTTGCCAACGTTATCGAACATTTGCACCCAATATACAAGAAGACATCTCAGTACTGAGAACATTTGCTTTGAAATGAATCAAATTTCTTCTAGATAACTAGGGGGAAAAATCGTGTTCTTTTTCTTTTTTGATGAAAGAACACATTTTATCAAAGAATACAGTTTATCCAAGTATGTCCTGACAGCGAACAAGATTGATGAGTTTTGCACTGGCTCTGACCTTTTTATAAATGAAAAGCTTGAGAACCATCAAGTTGAGGACATCACTTGAGAGCTAATTAGACAGAAGGAACCAGAGGTCACGCCCCACACCTGCAGAATTAGAATCTGCATTCTAACAGGTTGCCCTGGGGGCTTGCTTTCCTCTTAACCTGTGATTCCTGC